>NC_044910.1:41188239-41488239 GCF_001633185.2 Quercus lobata
TACACTTCCCTATAATAGAATGTAGAACACTAGAACCCCAACACATTGACGGCAAAATAGACAATATAACATAATCAGAGCACCTTCATATTCTTTGGAACTCAAGTTTTGGGTTAGAACTCGAGTTTGTCTTAAGTTCCAAAAATGTGCTATATAAATAAATAATTTTATTTGGATTTTATTATCTTAAATTTTTTCTAAAATTGTGTTATTTAGCAAATTTTTTTCCTCACATTGTCTATATACACTTCCCTATAATAGAATGTAGAACACTAGAACCCCAACACATTGACGGCAAAATAGACAATATAACATAATCAGAGCACCTTCATATTCTTTGGAACTCAAGTTTTGGGTTAGAACTCGAGTTTGTCTTAAGTTCCAAAAATGTGCTATATAAATAAATAACTTTATTTGGATTTTATTATCTTAAATTTTTTCTAAAATTGTGTTATTTAGCAAATTTTTTTCCTCACATTGTCTATATATAATTGTGTAAAATGTATCTACATTTAAATTTATACTGACACAATTTTTTTGATGGAAAATTTTATTGATATGTTCGAATGGTAGGATTTGGTCACATGAATTTGGATTTGGGTGATTAAAATCTAAATATTTTGTTTGGATAGTTTAAATAGGGTTAAGGATTTGGTCGTCAAGGGTTTTAAACCTTAAAATCTTTAAATTTGTAATAACTTATAAACTCATAGAATTTTAAAAAACTCATAATATATACTTCAATATTTATAGATTTAGAATAAAGGCATTTCAAATCTATCACTTTAAAGTTCTAATCAAAATTCAAGTATCCAAATGCAACTTATATGAATATAATTTTTCAAATTTTCTTGTGTTTGGTAATTTATTAAAAAAAAATTGTTAAAAGAAAATTATATTTATGTTGAGAAGTGGGAAACCATGCATGATGAAAGTTACATTCTTGGTATGATAAGGTCAAAATTCAAAAATGGAACTGTTGGAAAAACTAAAAGTTGTTCATTACAATTTACTATTACCTTGTGAATCTTTTGTTCATTGTGCTCGTAAAAAGAACATAAACAGAAAGAGTTACATGCTGATGCCACTAGATATGCTCTTTAAAAAAAAGATGTTTTGTGTTTTATTTTTGCAAAGTAAAAATGCAGAAAAAACCAAAAGAAGAAGAAGAAGAAGAAGAAAAAGGTGACTCTGTCCTTGTGGTAGGAATGTTATAGGCTCTTAATACATCTTTCTATAAAAAGAAAAAATAGATTTGTAGGTGTGTATTCACCATCCTGTTTCATTTAACCCTATCATGTAGCTTGGGATCACTCAAGTACTAGATGGGGCATACCATTACTCGACTCACAGGCTTGGACTTTACAAGGCGATGCCTTGTGAGGACTTCCCATCAGGCCATAGAGATAGAAGGAGTACATCATAATTAAAGTTCAACAAATGAAACTGAAAATAAAGAAGTCACTCGCAACCATATTTTTTGGAAAACAATTTTATCTCACGCTAAACTAAATAAAATAAGCTAAAAGATAAATTTTCCACTCGTTTTAAGATTACCTCAAATTAATAATATAAAATAAGATAGTTTTTTGAAAAATGTTAATGTCAAAAGAAACGATGCGTTAGTTTTTTTTTGTTTTTTTGTTTTGGTTACGTGTTCTAAGAATGAATGAAGAAAGTGAATTGTGATTGTGGAAGGAACGAATTTTTCCCCAATCATGTATTGTTCGCCTTGGCAATGGGTTGAGGAGCCGATGTCACCCTCACGAATTTGTTTATTCCCACATCGGGGAGAGAGGCCTCCCACCCTTGCCTTTTAAGCACTTGGCCTAAGAAATGGTGTACCATAGTGTGTGTGATGTGAGCAAGTCTCAAAAATTGCGCATGCATGCACTATGCACTCCTTCGCTTAGGCTCAATGCTATAAAAGCAGAGGGGGAAGGTGGGGGTTTCCCCTTAAACCCCAAACGGTGGGAGAGGAACAACTCTTTCCCCAATCATGTATTGTTCGCTTTAGGAATGAGCCGAGGAACCGATGCCACTCTCAAGAATTTGTTCAATCCCACATCGGGGAGAGACGCCTCCCGCCCTTGCCTTATAAGCACTTGGTCTAAGAAAGGGTATATCATAGTGTATGTGATCAAAACCTTGAGGATTAGGCCTGCGCCCCGTGCTGCTAATTTCAAAGAGGACAATACCTAATTGGGGTTCGAAACTAAGTTTCCTCCCACAACTACTATCCAAATTAAATATGTATTCTAGTTGGGCAAGTTGGTACCTCTCCAAGCCATAAGTACTCAAGGGAGAATTTTCCTTTAAAGTTCTTAAAATACTCAGGAAATAGGGTTTTAGGCTTCCATGTATATTGACAAATTCATTGTCATATACTTCATTGATTTTAGGCTTCCATGTATACTCTGATTTCTTATTGCAAGATCTTTGTTCTGGCTCTTTGAGGTCTTTAGCACTCACAAGGGGAAAAAATCAATGTGCGTACTTATTAGCAGAGGCAAGCATTATTAGTTAGTGTAAAATACAATTAACATTCCGAGGTTTAGGCTGATGCCAGCCAAATCCAAGCTTTGTCAAAACTTTTGTAGAGAAGCTTTTGTGGTGTACTCAATTCTACCAACTTTTTTTGTAAGCCAATATTTAACAGATATTTTGGGTGTTAGTTATCAGAGACTTTGTTCCTAATTATAGTTAATTGAATTTCCTTTAGTGCCAAAAAAAAAAAAAAAAAAAAATTCTTTGTAACTTATTTTATTAAATTTTCTAGTGACAATTATAAAAGAAGAGGCCAAGAGTCTTGTATTTTTATTTTATTTTTTCAAATTTGAAGGGTTTTATAATTTAATGTGGCAGGCCCAAACTTATCCAAAAAACAAAAAAAGAATGTGATAAGCCCAAACTGTTGTATTCTGTTTAAAAATGATACCAGCTAAACAAAGCCCAATAGCCCTTTACACAGACCAGGCCTTGTGACCATACATTACAGACCTAAAGCTCATATAGAGACAAAAAAAGAAGAAGAAGAAGGAATTTTATATAATTTAAAATATATAAAGGATAAAATATATATATATATATTTAAAAGGCATTTTAAAAAGTATTTTTCAGAGTCAAAAAAGAAAAAAGAAAAAAAGACTTGAAGTCTTGCACTTAAAAAAAAAATTTAGTTACAGTTAATTTGGGAGAAATGATAAAAAAAAATTCCAAAATTCTGTTATGGTAAAAGCTTTCCAAGTGAAGGAACCGCTGGGTTAGGAGTGTTAGAATGGCTGTTTCTGTAGAGCCAATCTTGGAAATTTGTACCAAAATTTAAGATTGTGTGCAAGATAAACCACTTCTCAACCACAGGTTTTTTTTTTTTTTGCTACAGCACAATCCCTGAGATTATGTAAAGTAGATTCTTATTGATCGGAAGCCAATTAAGCCAACACTGCCAAAGGAAAGAATTTTATTTTAGGGAGCGTATCCAAATCCCAAATCCAACTACCAATAACAATAGATACCCATTATAATTATATATTTAATAGTTCCATATAAAAACACAATCTTAATAAATACTATCTATTAATAAATATAAAATATCATAATTATTAATTTTCTTACTTAATATTTTCTATACAAACACAACTAAAATAAATGTCTATTAATAATTATCATAATTATCAAGTTTCATATTCATATACAAAATAAAAGAGAGAGAAAATAAATTTTTAGATAAAATCATATTTTATCAAACTTTCCACGGACTAATTATATTTTAGGACCAAGATTATGAGGTCTTTCTTTTTTGAGCCCCATGCAATTGCCTAATTTGTCTATCAATTGGACGGTGGATATTAATAATCATATCATGTGTATTTCATGTAATGTAAAGAAAGGACCTCATTATCAATTTTAAAGCAGTTAAATTAAACCCAAATGGAATTTGATTCCTAACAGTTTTAGGAAGGCAAAAAGAGAGTCGGCATAAAGGGATTTTGAGCAGTCAAAAAGCAACAGACCACTATCCCTTCAAACAAAGGAAAACCAAGGAAACACAAAGGTAAAGAATATAAAGTCAGCCTTACAATGATACATCAAATATGCACTCTTTGATGATCACCATGTCTGATCAACCAAGCAAACAAAAATCTCAACTTTAATTCATTTTTTTGCATAGAGTTTTTTGGGGTATCATCAAGTAACCTTAACTCTATTGCTGAAACAAAATTGATATTCTCTAAAATGGGGACAACATCAAAGGCAGAGGTCATGAAGCCAGCACTCCTCAAAGTTGGTATTCCTTTAGCTATATCTGTAGCTGGTTTTGTTTGTGCTAGGATCATGGCAAGGAAAAGTAGTACTGTTCTTAAGGATTATTCATTGCAAACTGAGGTTACTTCTCCCAGAACCAATGTTTGTGATGTGTTTAATGATGAAGATAGCTTTCATAGCTTTCCTTCCACCATGGAAGATGAAGAACCAATGATCAATGACGCTAGTCTTGCAAATATGGTAGATGATTTAGAAAGTGGGATGAAGCCAAAATTTGAAGAGATTTTAGGATTTAGAAGCCAAGTAGAAGATCTTGAAAGGAGAGCATGGGAGCTAGAGAAGCAGTTTGTGAGTTATTGTGATTTAAAAGAGCAAGAGTCTTTGCTTATGGAGCTTAAGAACATGGTGTTATTGGAGATTGCTCATGTTGAGTTCTTGGATAGGGAAATTTCATCCGCGGAGGCTGAGAATGAAAGACTTCGAAATTTGGTAGTACAATTTGTGGGAGTTCTAGAGCAATTAGAACATTGGAAATCAAAAAATGGGTTGCTTCAAAGGAAGGTAAAGAGGCTTTTGAGAAGAACCAAGCAGCAATCACATGTTATAAGAGAGCAAAATATGAAGATTGAAGATACAGAAGCAGAAATTTTGAGAAATTGTGATGAGATAGAAACAAGGTCTAATGTCATCAGGAAATTGGAGGAAGAAGTTAGAGAGCTGCACAAAATTATGGACCAAATGCAGGGGGAAAAAAATGAACTTTTGAATAAGCTTGAGTTGGCAGAAAATTCAGCTTCATCAATCTCCAAGGTTTGAGCATCCTTTGTACATTCGAATGCTTATGCTTATATTTATAACATCCTTTGATATATTAAAATGACACAATTCCATTTAGAAGTAGATGGCAATTTTGATAAGTCACTGGAAGATTAAGTAAACAGAGGCAACAAACATATATGTAGCTAGGATGGGAAGGGGAATTTGAACCCAAGTTCTTCATGGGAAAACTGAATAATTCCACTGAGCCACATGGCTCTTGGCAATTGGAATGAACCATTTAGTTGTGGTTATGAAAGTGGAGTTGAATGTGACAACAAAGTTGTGAGTTTCTATCTTTTTTATTCTTGCTACTAATGCTCTAACTATAATGATTTCTCATTTTGTAGATTGAAGGAGAAGTTATAGCCATGGAAGCTTACAATAAGCTTGTAAATGAACTGGAACATCTCCAGAAGGATCGAGCAGCTGAGGTTGGGGAATTGATTTTCCTAAGATGGATCAATGCATGCTTAAGGCATCAGTTAATGAGAAATCATGAACAACAACAACAACAGCAACAACAACAACAACAGAATCATGACAAGAAAAGTGACTCTGACCCATGTTTTGAAGGTGGCCAAGAAATTGGAAATTGTAGCTTAGAGCATGAATTAGATAACTCTCATTTGGAGCACAATGAGCCTTGCTTTGGTGTAGTTGAGACTGTTGAGGAGAGTAGTGAACATGCTTGTTCCAAAAGGGGAAAGTTACTTCAAAGGCTTAGAAGATGGGTGGAAGGCAGTGATAAGGCAAGAGGGAAATTAGATGATAAAAGAAGGCATGAAATTAAGTGCTTTGCTAGGCATTCTGCTTCTGATGGGGCAGAGGAACAACTTCAAGCAAGGTCTTGTTCTGGTGCATGATCATGGATTATCATATTTCTTTCATATACAAACTTTATATTCATAGCATTAATAAATATTTGCTTGGAAAAGGAGAACTTATTTTCCAAGGGTTAGAAATAATTACCAAAAAAAAAAAAGAGCAAAGAATTTAAACTTCAAAACTGTATATAATCTCAGCAAGTGTAGAAGATCCGCATGGCTTTAGTTTATTCTCTATTGCGTGATGGGTCCAAAAGATGACTTTATGTAATTTTCACGTAGTGAATTAGTGAATATATTCCTTAAATACAGAAATAATATTTTGGTTATAATGGTCTATGGTTGATCTAGATAGCTCTCACTTTTTCTAATATCATTAAATAATTTTAGGTAAACTTTCTCAGATGTGTTAAAAGAGAACTATGATAAATCAAATCTCTTAAATTTTAAATTTGATCTTGATATGTTTGGGTAAAAAAGTTGCTGAAAGTAAATAAAAAATGACCTTAGGTTTGGTATATTCATTACAATTTTTCTAAACTATATTTTCTTTGAATCACAACTTCATTTCGGTCCAATTTGGTTTACTTCAATCTGTTTTGGTCCATTTCAGTCTATTGGTCCACTTCGGTCCATTTTAATCCAATAGGTCCATTCAGTGCTACGCTCCTATCGACCCACATTACCATAGCATTTTGGTTCACTTTGATCCATTTTGATCTAATTCAATCTACTTTGGTCTATTTTGGTCCAATTTGATCAAATTCAGTTCATTTGGTCCATTTTGGTTCACTTTGGCCTATTTCGTCCAATTCAGTTCATTTGATCCATTTTGGTTCACATTAGTGTACGTACTTAAAAATGTAAAAAGATATGTTTGAATTAAAAGTACTTATTCTAAATCCAAATTTATTAAAAAAATATAGATCTCAAACTCGTTTATATACGTATTAAACCTTTCATTGATTTTGACTTTTGAGTGAAAAATATAAGGGTTTGCATGTAGATGTGTGTGCGTTTGCAAAAAATGCAAGTTGATAACCATATTTTTTGGTAAGGGAGAGTTTACATTACGCTTTACAAGAAAAGGCAGGGACTTTGTGCTCGTTTGGATAGGGCATTTTCTTTGCTGCGTTTTCGTTGCTGCGTTTCACTCCTTTTTTTTTTTTTTTTTTTTTACATTTCACGCGTTTTGCAGAACCGGGGGACAAACGGCATTGTAGCTGCACTGTAGTGGTACTGTAGCAGTACTGTTTATGGGACCCACAGCCACTTTATTCATTAAAAAATATTAAAAATGGGTCCCACGGTACTATTTACACATTTAAAAATTATTTTGCTACAGTGTTTTTAGTTTTCAGTTTTCAGTTTTCAGTTTCAGCAACAATAAGTTCAATCCAAACACACCTTTTGTTTGAAAGGGAAGCACGTTTGCCTTAGTCAATATTTAATTGATTCTGGGCTTCATGAATGTATGTTGACCATCTTCTCCAAAAAAAAAAAAAAGTATATATGTTGACCAAAAAATGTATGCTCCTTTATTGATTCTATTTGGAAGGAAAGCATGATTGGCATAGTTAATTGATTTTAGACTTCCATGAATAGCACAAATTCATTGTCGCATAGGAAAGCATGACGGGCAAGTTAATAATCTGGTGATACAATATATTAAATACGTTAGGTTTAAGTTACATTTCGTGTAACTCTAAACTCTAAGAAATGTTATACCAATCAATATATATATATATATATTTTTTTTTTTTTTGAGAAACATCAATATTTTTTAATTGAATGTGAATTTTGACAAATCAATTGTTAGATTACATTATCTTTGTATATTCTCCATACTTGCAAATTTTTAAAGTGATAAAAAATTAATAGTCATGTCATTTATCAATTGTATAAATTTAAGTTTTTATAATTTAAAATAATGTATAAAATATAAGTTTATGGATCAAATGGTAAATAACATCTAATCGGTATGAAAATTGACATGCATGTTTAGAACATGTAATCTAATGGTGGAATTTTCAAAATATAAATTCATTAACAAGTTATTGGATGTTGTAACATTATTTTAGGGTTATACTAGGTGTAACCCATATTAAATTGGCTCCCATGTATGTTGATACAATTTTTTTTTTTAGAAGAATATGTTGATACTAATTAATTTCCAAATCAAATGTGTATATAATTTACGGTCTATATTCACCAAAAGCTTAATAATAAATTATAACTCAATTGGTAATTTCTAGCCCTTTTGACTCCTTTTTTTTTTTTTTGAAAACTCACATTTTTATAAGTCATTATTCTTTATTTATTTATATATATATATATACACACACCGAAAAAAAATATGTAAATAATAATATATAATTGAGCTTAAAATTTATACCCTTTAAAAAAAAGTTTAAAATTTATAAAGATTTCGTATAAAACCTTAACCTTCATTTGTATACCATTAGAGTCTTGTTACATTTCAACCAAAAAAAAAAGAGTCTTGTTACATTATATTTTCTTTAGATGGTAGAATAGATGTCAAGATCCTTATAGCACATAAGTTCACTAGCATTCTTTTTCTTTTTTTTAATTCTTTTTTTATTTTATAGGAGTTCAATAGAATTCTTGAATTGAGATAAATGAAACTTATGCTGTTGAGAAAAAAAGAAAAGAAAAGAAAGATGTGCATACAAGGCTATGAGATTTTTATTTTTAAAAAAGAAAAAAGAAAAAAGAAGTCTAATGCGAAGGAAGAAAAACGAGGACGGTAGTGTACCTGTGTTATGTGGATGAAATCGATGGCGTTATCCTCTCCCATTTCCCAAACAAAACAAAAGCCATTGATTTCAAGTTTCAAGTTTCAAGCTTCAACAACAGGAACAACCTCTCTTCTCTTAACGGTCACTCACTCCAACCAAATCCAAAATGCCAACGTCACTCTCTCTCTCACTCTTCCTTTGTCATCACCACACCCCATCTCTCCTTCATAACCCTCTCACTCACTACAACAACTTTCCCAGTACAAGTACTCTCTCTCTCTCTCTCTCACTATATATATATTGTGGGTTTTGTTTTGTCAAGAATGATAAGCTAAACCAGTTTTGAGCTTTCCACAGGGACAGGTAAGAGGAGACCCTCTAACTCTAACAGAAGAAATCCAAATGGGTTGCCATTTCTCTGCTTATTCTCTTCTTTCAAGTCCAATGACACTGCACAACCAGCCAACGATGGAAGAAGGGCATTGCTTGCTTCTCTCCTCACAACTGGTTAGTCCATGTGTATCATATCTATATAAATTTCGTAAAAGAGTCTCCTTTACTTTGTATTTTTGTAATTTGATCATTTGGGTCTTTAAAGTTATTTATTTTTTTATTTTTTTGGGCTAGTGCTGACAAATTATTATGCCTGATTAAAAAATTTTGGTTCAACACCATTGTCTATGATGTTTTTCTATTTTTCCTTTTGATGAACAATATGTCTTGAGACGCAACTTTAATGGTAGTCAATAAAGTGGCGTTAGTAGTGGCTAGAATTAATAAGAACTTGTCAGACTAAGCAGTTGTGAAAATGTTAGAGAAAAATATTACGTCTATAGCATTACTGTTTGATGAATGTGCAATTTTCTATGTTCACTTGAATGATTAACATTTATTATGACTCAGCTGCTAGCGTTTGCGCCTGTGATGTGGCTGAGGCTGTAAGCACAAGTAGAAGAGCTGTAAGTTTTTATTTTTGGTTCAGATAATTGCATAAGTTATTTTTGAAGGTGATTGTTTTTGCTAATAGATTAAATAAGGGGAAAAAAGAGTCTTTACAGTTGTAAAATCATGTAGCTCTTTTTGTTTGCTGCAGCTAAGAGGAGCAAAAGTACCTGAAAGTGAATTTACAACCCTCCCCAATGGTCTGAAGTTAGTAATTCTGTCATTGCTTATTTATAATTTTCTTGTTTATATTATTTTGTTTTCTTGTTTTCCTATGCTTTAAATCTACTATAATTTCCTTAGATATGATGCCTTGAACTCTAGTAAGTTACTTGTAACTGCATTTTTCATTTGATAAAATGTTACATTAGATGGTTGTACCCAAAAAGGAATTTTCCTTCTAACTAATTTATATATAAAATTTTCTTCTATGATTAGTTTCTACTTTCCAGCATGAGATTGTGTCAGAATTTTTCCTATACTTTGTCTCTTAATATATGGAATAGAACAGTTTAAGTTGTAGCTTCATAACCCTAAGTTGAAAGTATTGTTTAGTTGGTTAATTTCATTCATAGAAGTCACATTTCAGTTCTCACATGCAAATTTATGCTGAAATTCTTATGTATATATTTTTCAGGTATTATGATTTGAAGGTTGGGGGTGGAGCTAAGGCTGAAAAGGGATCCCGGGTTGCAGTATGGTTGTAACCTGCTTAAATTTCAATATTGAACTTTTATGGGTTACACTGCTTCCTAGAGTATACCAATGCCTACCCATATCATATGCTGAAAATGACTAATTAGTGTTTAATGTATGAAAAATGTATCTGTTAAAATCTGATAATTACTTCATTGATAACTCATAGAATCTATCTCAATTATATTATTTGATGCCTGTCAATGCCTGAGTTCAATACTGAATTCTAAACTATAAGAACCTGCTTTCTAGATTTGTGAGAGATGTTAATATTATGAGTGATTAATATGTGAAAAATAGAAATCTTGTAATTGCTGTATAATTTGTATTTATGCACCATATTAATGTAGAAAATTTGTAATGTCAATATTTTTAATAATTTGACCATGTTTGCCTTTTCAGCCTGGTAACTAATAGATATGTTGTATCATGCTTATGCAAGGGAATTCTAACCTTAAATTCTGATAACTTTAATTCTTTGATAGGTTTAATTGAAGAAATAGATAGAAAGTTAAGGAAATTTGTAACTTTGGTTTCCATATGATTGTTTATGTTCTAAAAGGGAAAATAATTTTAAATTCTTTTTTTCATTTTTTTTTCTGGGGGAATTTCAAGAGGTTCAAAAGCCATTTATCTGGATTAGATGGGCTAATTTCATCACTTTTGGTTGTGAAGCTGTTAAAGTAAAATTACCTAATGAAAGCTATAGCAAACTATCTATGGATTCTAGGTATTGGATAGGTTCATTGCTCTGACCTAGAATATGATTAATCCAGCATGGGATACATGAGCTCCTAGTAAATTACCAAATAGATTGGTAAGTCGGGCATTCCTGCACATCAAGTGAAACCACAAATGCATATCTGGATTAGATGGGCTAATTTCATCACTTTTGGTTGTGAAGCTGTTGAAGTAAAATTACCTAATGAAAGCTATAGCAAACTATCTATGGATTCTAGGTATTGGATAGGTTCATTGCTCTGACCTAGAATATGATTAATCCAGCATGGGATACATGAGCTCCTAGTAAATTACCAAATAGATTGGTAAGTCGGGCATTCCTGCACATCAAGTGAAACCACAAATGCATATCTTTTTGAATGGTTGAATATTTAGATTGCACTGACATGATGTGGAATTAGTGTATATTGTATAACAATGAACCTTCTCTAGTTTCATAATTGCATGCATACATAGTCAACACTATACTCTTGCATATCATCTGGTAACTAATAACATTCAAATATTATAAATTTGCTTATGTATATAGGTTCACTACGTTGCTAAATGGAAGGGTGTCACTTTTATGACAAGTAGGCAAGGACTTGGTGTTGGAGGAGGAACGGTAAGATAAGAATGATGCCTTTTTCACAAATTACTATGTATTCCAATAATCATAGCTATTCCTCAAGTATCAAGCCTTCTGCACTGCATATAATTAGGCCATGGGAGAGACGCTCCATATCAGCTTCCTTTAGGTTTGAACACTGTGGAAACTGTGAATGAAATGTAAACTGAGAAGGATAATAAGTGAAGAAACAGTTACATCTAACTAGACTGCAATGTATTGATGCAATCTAAAGAGTCGCCCATTGCACCAGTAAATATCTACTGTGCCTGCTCTATGGAGCAGGCCTCTCACATTATGTGGGTCCCATGAACCTGTGGGGCTCACAGATTGTGAGAGGCCTGCTCCATGGAGCTGGCACAGTGGATACCTCCTCTCCCATTGCACATGTTAAACATCTATTATAAAACCAGCACCCTATTTTGTTGAGCTTGTATAGAGTGGAAACTTTTTGAGAGTTTTTTAAAGACCAGAAAGTACACCTTCAATCTCTGTTATATGCATTCATACAACTCTAGTACTTCAGGTGAATTGCTAATGTTGGGAAATTTGGACCACCCCTGTTGTTACTTATCATTTGAATTAAACAAGTTATTCAATTATGCCAATTTTCAATTCAGAAACAATCAATGTAAGCAAGTAATGGCAAATTAGAAAATGTGTCACCAATCGCACAAAATCACTCACAAGGAAATGGCCATATGGTGACAAAGTGAAAAACCCAAGGAAAACTATCCAAGGAAAAAACCACTACGAGGGAAATTTTTTTCAATAAAGCAAATCCACTATAGCAAGAGAAATTTGACAATCATAAGAAAACCTTTTCCTAGACTCTATTGACCTATAGACAACTTACAGAAAAAACCTTTCACTACTCATGAACATCTTAACTCTTCAACTACACATATTGCTTCCACGGATGATGCACATGCAACCACAACCAGAACCTCAAATCGACAAGATCCTCCTGGAGATTTGTACTCCCCAATAGCACTAGGATGAAAACTCTATGGTTTCAATAGATGTCCAACACTCATTTTGGTGATCTTGGTGTATGGAACAATAAACCTTTCAAGGGTATTCAATGAGAGCGGCAGGAAGACTCTAGGAATATTCAGATCTAGTTTTTCTTGACTCTGTGGCATTCTTACTCTTTTCTTAATTAGGATTACAAAACTATGTTTATACATGTATAGGGTTTGGGTTTAATTGGCTATAAAATGCCTAGGTCAGTGGCTTTTGCAAAACTCGCTCAACCGAGGTGTCTGGCGAGGGATAGGTGACCTCTCAGTTTGAATCTCACTCAACCTAGATGACTGGTGAGGGACTAGTGAACCTCTCTATTGTACTCTCACTCAACCCAGATGAATTAGCGAGTGACTGATGAGTGGTAGGCAAGCCTTTGAACTTCTTCTTTCAGCCCTTCAACACTGATTACTCAATTGCTTATAACTCAAATGAAATTAATACATGGAAATCAATGCGGTTACAATTTAAACTTTGACATGGAATTAGCAACACTAAAATGACCGTAAAAACTAATGAACTTGAATTTTCCCATTGCTTGGGGCTGACCACCGTTCATCAGCCAATTCTCTATTCAATCTTTTTCCAAACAATTGAGTGAAAATTTATTTCACCTTTCATATAAATTTTTATGATGGTTTATGTCTCCTAACCTTTTTTGTAAACTAGGCCACATGCACCAAGCAATCGTACGACTACACTAAACCAGGGGTTGATATTTAACATGTTAGTTTATGAACTGTACAATTTGTAGCATGGAGTCCTTTTGATTCTAATCAGTATCTTAAAAATACTATGGAAAAAATTGTCTAGCAACAGAATCTATGCAATCTGCACCCAAACGTACTACACTGTCATCATGAAGTGTTTTTATGTCTGTTGTTTCTGTTTGTGTACATGCATCTCATAATATTAGTACAAATATTCACATCTTACCAAGCGTTTCCAATGCAAGTTCAATGTTCTAAACTTCCAGGTCTGTACCCTGTTTCAATGCTCTTGTGCATGAAAAACTTTTGCTTCTTGTTTAATATTGATATGCTTGAATTGCTGCAGCCATATGGATTTGATGTAGGCGAGTCAGAGAGGGGAAATGTCCTTAGAGGATTGGATCTAGGTGTACAAGGCATGAAGGTTGGAGGCCAGGTGAGACCAGTTTTGGAACAGAAACTTCCTTGTTATATCTTTGAAACTGTTATAGTAGGACCTTACAATTTCCAAAAGTACATAAGTAATTCCTTTCTGGAAGTGTGTCCTTCAAGTGTGTCACAATTTCAAACTGATTGACTACAAAGAGGATATACTTGGTAGTTTTAGGATCATTTTTCCCCTTTTCCTTTTTGATCCCATGAGATTGTATAAATAAGAATTTTATGATCGAGACTTTGAGATCAAAATTCTTAGCAATTGGTGGCATGTACATTTCTTACAAATTTAAAGTTCTTTATGAGAAGGAGAAAGCAGGTGAAGGTTTCATGCTCACATGCCTACATTTTGATCTTTATGAGAAGGGGAAAGGGCATTATTGTAGTTGGTTGCAGTTATAGCCTTTGTCAAGTGTTTGATCATTTAGTTTTATGCAGCGATTACTTATTGTTCCTCCTGAGCTAGCTTATGGAAGCAAAGGAGTCCAGGAAATCCCTCCCAATGCAACAATAGAGGTAACTTGTTTTTATCTCTTTCCCAAGATTTCTTACATGAAGATTAAGAGCAAAGTTAAGTTTTAGCATGTACTCAAATGGTCCATTGTATTTTGAATATATATGAGATATATGGGCATCGTGTTTGATGGGGTCTTCAATTGGCTGTTGTAGCAGTTAGCATATGATTAGCTTTGCCATGGTTAGATCATCAGTCAAGAGATCACATCATTTTTTTTCTTTCTCAAAATGAAACAGTAACTTTCTTTATGCCTAAGCTTAAAATGTTAGATCGCAGAGCTAAGAGGTATAGTGGCTAAGAATGTCTGTATCCATAGGTTATTATTTCTTAATTGCGTCAATTTGTGGAGTTGAAAATCTTCTAATTATTTGTTCCACTTTTAGCTATAATAAACTAAATTCTTTTGAATCTTTTCTGCAATAAATAATAAGATTACTAGGGTTTAAGATATGCTATGTGGTTTTCTGTGCTTCAAGCATGGCCTTTGATGCTTATTACTTATCAGCTAACATTTTGGTGAGAAATGACATGTCTGGGCTACAAAGCTTGACTTCCCATCTTTCATATAAGAACATAATTTCCGATAACACACCGTGCTCTGTCAGAATTAATCTATCACCATAGATGTTATTAATCAATTTACTTTTACATTCCTTTCACCTTTTCTTCACCTTTCTAATATGGACTCTTCTCTACATGCATCTTTACTGTTTTCTATCTTCATTGGACTGCAGTTGGATGTTGAACTACTGGCCATCAAACAAAGCCCATTTGGGTAAGTATTGGGTTATGAGAACAAAAAATATTGACCTTTGAGTGTCCTATATTCCAATTCCCTGGCGGTTAATTTCTGTTATTAATTTGTTGTGCAGGTCTCCTGTAAAAATTGTTGAAGGTTGATGCTGTTATGCCCTCCTGATGCTGTCATGTTGGTAATGATTTGTTCATATGGAATTGAAGGATGAAAACTTGTGGGAGAAAAGGATTTCTTCCTTGTATATGCCTTTACTGTGAACCACAGACTTCAGTTTCATTTGTTCCTGGACCAAATAAAGACTACATAAATTGATAATGTATGTAATTGTTCTTGTAAGTACTGTTGACCTTTAATATCCTTCAACTTTTCAGTTTCTCAAAATTTATCTCAAGTTCCCCTGCTTTTCTAAATGTTCTACTCTGAATTTATTTGTAAATCCTAACACGAAATTGTTACCTGGTGGAAGACATGGAAAATAAGGATACCAGAGAGGAGAAAATGGAAAAGAACTCATTTTGATTGTGCTTTCTTATGTTTCCGAACAGATAGATGGTTTGATTTGTTTTTCCATGGAAGACAGTCAACAAATTGGATTTCTTATTTGGTAACATTCTCTTGTTCATTTGTTTTAGTATGAGACTTCTTGGACCGCTTGGTCATTGCATATTATTATGAAAATAGATTGTCTTTAAGTTTTCTTGTAGTCTATTGTTATGGCTCCCACTTGTCTCACGACTGATACACGTGATCATTTACTAAAGGGAAGAACACTGAGAAGTAGTAGTGCAGGGGCCACTATGTTGTGGAATTCTATCTTACAATTCTTTAATTAACTGTAATTTTCTCAATCCAAATTTTCAATATTTTCATGATTTTTTGCTCAACAACATGAAAAGACAAGGAAAATCTCCCAACTCTTTAACTGGGTATTAAGGCCATTTCTGTTAAAAGCTCTCTCAAGTACAGCTAGAAATGCGTCCCTATGGACACCTTGGAAGAGGAATCCACCTCTCCAATAAATGCCAAAAGTTTCATGGTTTTTTATATAGATTCTTGTGCCCAATTTATTCCTTGCTATATTTACTCCCTCTTCTTTCCTGCACGTAAGATGATCTTTTCATCTCTTCTTCCCCTTTGCACACGCAAAATGGTCATCAAGCCAAACACAACACCACACTGCCTTTGTAGCTGTATCTTCTTTCTTCTTTTCCTTGGTCTTCAGTGTTCTTCTTAAAAGGCCTGTCCAAATTGTGGCTCCATTGAAGTCCCATATCCTCTAAGCACAAACCCCAACTGCGGTGACCCAGACAACTCTCTTCGTTGTGATCCCCACTCTTAACAAAGTTTATTTTGGCCCTCAGTGGAGTTCTTATCCTGCACTCAACATAATGGCTTCATCTCAACGCATGGTGGTGCAACCATCGGCTTGGCTGCCTGATAGATGTGTTACTCAAGACATGCTAGTGAGTGAGGGCCTCTGGTTGAATCAGTCTCTCCCTTTCAACGTCACTTCATCCAACACAATCTTCCTCTTAACTGTTCACCGCGGCTTTTAATCTCTCCTCTCAATTGCACTCATTCTAGTCTTTGTCACCGTTACTTGGATAGCTCGGCTTCACAATTCAGTTTGTAGAACCTTCAGAAGCATCATTCATTTGGATCCTGAGAAGCCTGCTGTTCAATGGGAAGAGGGATTGGAAATTCAATGGACTCCCCCCACCAGAACTAGTTTGTATGACTCAACTTGATTGCTCAAGGGCTTCCAAGTGTTTACCTTCTGGTCTAAATGGCTGCCTCCATTGCCTTTGCAACAAGGGATACCACTGGGACCATGGTGTTGGAATGTGCTTGAGAAAGAAGAGAAACACTAAGGCTAGCTTCAGCTTAAAGGTTTCCATGGGGGTGATCTCCTTTTTCTCTCTAGCAGTAGCAATGACTGCTATTGCAGTAAGAAGATCCTGGAAACTCTCCAACCAGTAGGCAAGGCCGCAAGGGCGGCCAAGGCAAGAGAGGACATGTTGACATCAAGCAATGGTGGGAAATCTTCATGGAGGTTTCACCTAAAAGAGATGAAGAAAGCTACAAATAACTTCTCCAAAGAAAGGGTTTTAGGGAGTGGTGGTTTTGGTGAGGTCTACAAAGGTGAGCTTCAAGATGGGACTATTGTGGCTGTTAATAAATCCGCTATAGTGGGTAGCATCAAAATTCAAAGGCACAGAACAAGTTCTCAATGAAGTTGGTATACTTTCTCAAGTCAATCACAAGAACCTAGTCAAACTCTTGGAATGGGAAATTAGGGCTTAACATGATTGTTGCTTTGGAGAATAGCAAATTAACTTTTGGATTTGGAGAAGGCAATTGCATAAATATAGCTTGACTTGGGAAATTGGGATTGTCTTTAAAAAGGAAAGCATTAACTTAAGGTTTATAGTTTTCATTTGCGTGTGAATCATGATGGCAATCAATATCAAATTGTATAATGTCTTTTTTTTTTTTTTTTTGGATGAGAATTGTATAATGTTTGTTGCACCATATTTTCGCCCACAAAATTAAAGTAGAATACTAATTTAGTAATTAATAGAGCTTTTTTTAACAATTCATTTATTGTGGAGTGTATCAATTTTTTTTTTAATTTTATTTACCTTACTACAAATAATAAAAATCCGTACATATGATTACAAGTATTAAGTATTTTTGGAAAATTTCAACCTATAGCGTCTGCTTCGGATAATAATTTTTTATCTTCAAACCAAGACATTAATCAGTTTTTACTGTAGACGGAAAATAAATCACATATCTCTTATACAACCATTAAAACTTTATCAATTGAATTAATTGGAACCCACAAATATCAATTTTTTATTATACATATGAATATATCAATCGTTCAAAAAAAAAAAGCTATAGATCAATAAAGCAATATATGTCTTTATATCTGTTTTTATTGTGAATAGAATTGCATATTTAATAATAGAAACAACCCCAAAAAATGCATATTCAATGCAAAACAACCTATATTTAATATATTTATTAAATAACATTAACATAAATTTTATGATAAAATGTAAAACTAACCTTCTAAGTTTTTTCACATTTCATTTCAGTCCTTTAGCTTTACTTTTGTTCATTTCAGTTCTCTAACTTTCAAGTTTATTCAATTAAGACTTTTCCAACATCTTTTGTTATATGTTGTGATTAAATTTTCAATTTTATAAATTTTTCTTCAAATTTTTTAAATAAAAAAATTCAATAAATGATTGAAAAATATTTTCCAATTTTCAAAAATTTTTAACAAAAATTGACAAAAATGCCTTAATTGAATATATTTAAAACTACTAAAATAAACAAAAACAAAGTTAAAAGACTAAAATAAAATCTAAAAAAAGTTAGGGAACCAATTTTACATTTTAGCCTAAATTTTATAATGTGAAAAATGCATTTTCCTATTTTTATTTTTATATTTGGGTAATTCAAAATTTAATTTTTATTTTTGAGTAATTCATAATTGCCCCCTTTTTGAAATTAAACAGTAACCTGCCTCTTAAGTTTTGAAAACATAAGACAATGTATGATCAAATGAAGAAACAATAAAATAAAATAAAAAATAGCCCAATTAATTTCGTATAATATTAATAACCAATTAATAAATATTTGTAATTCAGATTATAAAATTATTTTTCTTTTATAAATATGCTTTTACACTACGCCTACGCCCTAGCTTGCTTTGCTTTTTCACTAATCACTACACTCTCTTTCCGTTCTCTCCGAAGTGAAAAGACGTTCTCTCTCCGAAGTCAAAGAAACCAAGTTACTTCAAATCCTTAATTCTTCTTTTTACTTTTACCTATGAAAATAGATTAGATTAATAGAAAATTAGTTATAAATTAAAGGCATCTAGTCTTGGGCTTAGGATTTGGAGGTGTTTGATAGAATAGTTTGAGAATTGTTGTTTGGAGTTTTTTGAAATAAATGTTGATGAAAATGTGTGAAAATGTGTTTAATTATGTTTAAAATGTGAAGATGTGAGTTTAAACTCACTCACCAAACAGGCCCTTAGGTCAAGATCCAACAAGAAATCTTGAATAACTCGTTTGAGTGAACTCAAATCATAAAGTAAAAGTTCAGTTAAAAATGAATAGAAACTGTATATGTGATGCTCATATTAGAGTTAGGAAAAAAGGAACAAACATTAGACCAATACAAATTTCTTTTTCTTTTTCTTTATATTTTTTGGGTGTCTCTGTAGTTCTTTGAATCCTTGCAAAACCTGCATTCATCAACATAATACACTATAGAAATTAGAAGGAAATAATGCAAGAATCATATAAATGCAAGTGTTTTGTTATGTAGAAAATGTCTTGTTCAGCCGTGCCTGCTGTCTGTAAGAAGTGCAAGTTTGGATGGTATGTAACACTAGATTACCTGACGGCGGTTCATTGTACCAAATGCGAGTAAGTTACCGTTACCGTTACCTTAGGGATTGAAATTGAAATTAGGAAACATGTAAAAGTTTAAATAACTAATTATTACTGTCAACTTCAATTTGTAGTGGCACTGCTGGTTCAGCTCCAGTTCCAGATGCAGAGAAGGCAGGTTACTTCAAGGAGAAGAAGAGCAAATCTGAGAGGAAAAGGGAGAAGCAGCAAGCTCGAACTGCAGCTATAAGGCAGGCCAGGGCAAGGCGTGCCACAAGGGCTAACTAAAACCAGTTAGAACTTGTTAGCAACATGGGGACCTGCATAAATAAGAGAGATTCTGACATATGCCCCGAGCAGCTACATGAGTCTAGTTACTTTTGAACTCTGTGCTTTAAAATTTCCCATTTGTGCTGTGTGTTTTGTTTGCTTGTGTTTTGTTTGCTTGTGTCTGATAGTGTATCCTCCACTGATCAAGATTCGAGTTACTCGTTTGAACTTTGTCTTGTGTGTATGTTTCTTTACATTAAAAAAACTTGCCGTTTGTGTTGTGTAATTGTTGTTCTAGCATGTTTGTGCTGTGTGTTTGTTTTTTTTGCTTCAGTCTGGTCATGCATCCTCTACGATCGAGATTCTAGTTACTCGTTTGAACTTTGTCATCCGGTGTGTGTTTCTTTACATTCAAAAAATTCCCATGTGTCTTCTCTAGTCTCATTAAGAGATTCTAGCCTATGAGAAGCAAGTGAAAGGGGATCCATATAGCCTATGAGATTCTAGCCAAAAACATAGTTAAAGAGCAGATTCTGTAGGCATGTCAGCCTCAAAAGCATGTAACATCCATTGCCTAGCTTCACTCAATAAAATTAACAAAGATAGAATTAGAGACTGACAGAGACTCAAATGAGGGAAAGGGCATGGCATACTGTGAAAGCATAATTGAAAACAAATTATACTAAACGTATAATTTACTGCACTTGAAAGGAAACCATTGATTTTTTTTATTAGTTAGTTAAACATACGCCTAAAGAGTTTTGAACCCATAACCTCACTTTTGAAAGTGTCATTTGCGGTAATGCTTATTGTATGTTGTAGTAGTATTTGAATTATGGACAAGACGTAATGAATTAGTGAATAGAATAAGAGATTACCTTAAGAGAAGCTTCAAGAAAGTAGTCAAATACCATTTGACATCTCCTGGGTCCTAGTGGGAGTACTAGATTGGTGTCCATCCAAGGTCCATACCTATAAGACCACCAAAGAACACAACTTATTAGGACACACAGATTAGCTGAAACAATTCATGGAAGTAACAAATAGATTAACCATTGCCACTTCTAACAACCGAACAAACACCTATTGAAAGGTTGGATGAATGAAAGCATATAGAGCTTTTGGTCCCAGTCTATCGTAATCATCTTTCATATACATTGAGCCACCTTCACAACTTTGAATGCTAACCTTCTCATACCTCTATCTCATAAGTAGCAACCCATCAGGTACAAAGAGAAACATTAATAAACATGAGTAATTAAACTACCAATCTAGAAGTATCAGTGTTGACAGCCAAATTTTAATAGCTGGAAAGCTAGTCCAGCTCTATAGAGCTTAAATTAAAATTTAAGTTAAAAAGGTAAAGTGCATCGGGTGGAATATTTTAAGGGAGGCAGCATTGGGCTTCAAACAGAGCCTTAAAAGGTCCAAATAGTACAATCTGTGGTCCTGGATCCATGATCACAGCTGGGGATTCTTCAGCAACCAGATGGGTCCATGACCGAGCCTCACAAGGTTCCAGATATGTGCCCAAATATCCTATCTGTTGTTAGACTCCTACAGGGTTTATAACTCAAGAACACTGATCTAAATAAAATAGATCAGTATTGGCAGTACTTGGATAATGATAAACATCAGGATATTAACAAAATGATTGTCTGGAAAAGAAGGTTCGGCTCTTGTTAACTTCCCATACCCTATAAATATGGGGGCTTCATTGCAAAAAAGATAGCTTTTAAGAGAAAAAGCGTACTGAAACTCTGAAAAAAATTTCTTAGAAATATTACTGTCAAAGAGAGTTTTCTTTTTTTTGATAGGTAATCAGAGAACTATTATTAATGAAAAAATAGGAAATAGTACAAGTTGTTCATGATAATGAACAAGAAGAAAAAGATTGTAAAAGAGAGTTTTCTGAGAGAAAAGAGTACAGAAACTCCCCTGAAATCTCTTAACCAAATACTGCTGTCAGCGAGTTTTTTGAGGAAAACGAATATTGAAATTCCACTGAAATCTCTCCAGTATATAATGCTATCGAGGATTGTTTTCTGAGAGAAATTTTGTTCTTGCTAAAATCTGAAGAAGAAAAGCAACAGAAAATTTCTGTTTTGTTGGAACACTTTAAAGAAGGAACAAAAGGAAAGGTAGAAAAAGCTTCTGAATAGATTATAACTTGCAGGTAGAGTTGAAGGCTCAAGAAGAAGTCACTCTTCTTCTGGAATGCTGTACGCCCAAAACCTATGTCACTAAATAAAGAAGCGTTCTATAATCTTAAGTGCTTCAGCTTATATAATTAACAATCAAGTTTTCCGATGACGTTTCCAAATATCCGTTGGTTGCTCAGGAGAAGGTTTGTTTTCCTGTGGAAGATGGTGGTTTGGGGATCTGGAGGGTTGGTTTGTTCAACCAAGCTTTGCTTGGTAAGTGGTTATGGCATTTTGGGAAGGAAAGTAACAGGTTATGGCATCAAGTTATTGCAACCAAGTATGGTGAGGCTAGAGAAAATTGGAGCACTAGAATTGTAAGAGGTACTCATGGGTGTGGGATGTGGAAGAGCATTACAGAGAAGGAGCAAAGTTCTTTGGACAGGTTGTGTATAATGTGGGGGAGGGTCATCATATTAGGTTATAGCATGATCCCTTACGGGGGTTAGAGCATCATTATTGGTGGAGGCATATTGCTATAATGCTATTTTTGCCTCCTCAAACTACAAAATATTGTGCTACATTAGTGGTACCATAGCTAAAAAAATTTAGCTACACTAGTACCTGTTTACTGTAGCAAGTAGCTACTTGTTTGTCATTTTTTATTCTTTTGCCCCTTTTTTGTTCTTTTTTTCTTCTTTCAGACTTTCAGCTCATCTCTGTCTCTCCCGTTACTCCTCTCTATCTCATCCCCCTCTCTCTCTCTCTCTCTCTCTCTCTCTCTCTCTCTCTCTCTCTCAGATCAGATCACTGCCGCCGCCCTGAATCCATATCTTTTCTCTCTTTGCTCAGATCCAAATTTGGGTGTGTTGGTTGTGATTGGGTTTTTTTGTGTGTTCATATGGGTTTGGTGGCTATGGTGGTGGTATGGTGTTCGATTTTTTTTTTTCCTGTGGGTTTGGTGGATGTGGTGGTGGTGATGGTGGTTTGGTGGCTATGGTGGTGGTTTTTTTTTTTTTTTTTTTTTGTGGGTTTGGTGGCTGTGGTGGTGGTGGTTTGGTTTTCTATTTTGTTTGTGGGTTTGGTTGTGACTGTGGGTTGTGGTTGAAATGGTGGTTTGGTGGCTGTACTGACGGTGGTTTAGTAGCTGGGGTTGTGGTAGCCGTGGGCTGTGATGGGTTTGGTTGTAACAGTGGGTTATGGTTGTGGCTGTGTTGGTGGTGGTTTGATTTTTTTTTTTTTTTTTTTTTTTTTCAAGTCATGGGCTGTGGTTGCAACACGGAGGTTGTTGCTGGTGGAGTGGTGGTGGAGGTGGTTGTGTCTGGTTGAAAGGTTTTCATGGTGGATATATATATATATATATTTTTAAATGAGTTCTTTGTATTGTTTTAATCAAATAGCTAAAAATATAAATCCATTGATGTTGGGTGAATTGTAAAATGATGAGGTAAAATAGATAGCGACTTTTATAGGTGCTAAATAGCCAAATTTTTGCCTCCACCAAAGTCGATGCTCTTGCTCCTGTAAAGGAGCTCTTTCCTGATCTGTTTACCCATTCTCTGTCAAAAGAAGCTTGGATTTCTAATCTCATTGTATCTGCCTCAGTAGGGGGAAGTAGGAGCTGGAATTTTCAATTCCGTGCTCCAGAGGATTGGGAGCAGGAAAATGTGTGATCTTTCATTGAATTTCTATGTTCCTCTATGCGGAGGGCTGAGGGGGATGATACTTGGAACTGGAAGACGAATAAGACGGGGTGTTTGATGTGCGTTCTTACTATAAGTTGCTGTGTGGTCCTTTCACCGAGGTTTTTCCTTGGGAGGGTATTGGTGTGCAAAGGTGCCTAACCGGGTGTCTTTCTTTTTTTGGATAGAAGCTAGGGATGGGATACTCACCACTGATAATCTAGTTAAGAGAGGTCAATCCTTGGTTAATAGGTGTTGTTTATGTTGTTGTGAAGGGGGAACTATGAATCATCTTCTACTCCACTATAAGCTTTCTCATGCATTATAGAGTGCAATTTTCGAGGTATTCGGGATCCATTGGGTAATGCCGAAGACAATTAGCTCTCTCCTCTTTGCTTGGAGAAACTGGTTTGGAAAACATCTGTCAACCATATGAAATATGGTCCGGAATGTTTAATGTGGCTAGTTTGGACGGAACGTAATACACGCATCTTTGAAGATAATGAAAGACCCTAAGATCTTTTAGAAGCTCTTCTCTTTGGCACTATGTTTCAGTACGCGCATGTATGGGGTTTTACTAATTATATTTCCATTTCTGCATTCTTACACTATTAGATTAAGTTTTTGAACCTGCTGTATTTTTTCTTGATTAGAATGTTCACCATCGTGAACATGATGTTCAAATTTTTTTGAATAAAAGTTTTACTACCTATCAAAAAAAAAAGTTTTTCGTTACCTGGAAGTAGAACACCAGCAATCAAATGCAAGTAATTCAGAGAAAGGCTGCCTCTTCATAAACAGCCCATTTGCAAGCCATACCTTCTTTTTTGATAGGTAATAAATAAAGATTTTATTGAGAAAATGTAAATCAAACAGGTTGTAGGAACAAATCAATGAGAAGAAATAACAGGATGTAGGAAATCAGAAAAATGGAAACTATACCTTTCAACCTCAACTTTCAATTTTTTCAGCTAACTAACAAGACCTCCACTTAGCACCAGTGCATGAATAGGAAGCGGAAGTAATAAGCAGGATAGCATCAGTTTAAAAACCCAAATTATCAAATTACAAAATTTTAAATCAAAGAACCTTACAAATAAAAATTCACAAACGATACAACTATACACACGGAAGCAAATAATCAAGATATGTTATTAGAAGAAAGTTCTCATCACAGCCACAGGTTCAACCGTTCAAGTTTGGAATACCAATCGTATATATGTATGAGTCTTGGGATCAAAGATCTATGACGAAAGATCCAAGAAGTTGTGGTTCAACCTTGTGAAGATTTCATATAAGAGCCCAATCCTCAAGCCCAAAGAAAACCTAGACATACAAAGCCTATACATGCAAACACTCAAAAAAAACCTATACATGCAAAGCCTAAACACTCAGCACATTCCAAATCTACAAACCCAAGCCCAAAGAACCGAAGCCCAAACACAATTCTTTTCAGTCAATTCAAACATTATTTGCTGCTGCTTCTTTTCTCTTTTTTTTTTGGTAAAGTAATAAAACATTATTACTTTACAAAACAAATAAATGGATCAGATGAAAACAGACAGTGAGAGCTAGATTGTAATCAACCCCGTAAAACTTACCACACACAAAAAGAAAAAAAAAGAAAAAAAAAGGAATCAGATAAATAAAGTAATAAAACTGATCTCTTTTTTTTTTTTATAACTAAAAATGATGTCTTTATTCTTTAACAATTACCTTGCTTGCCGTGTTGAATGCTGCCTTTACAAAGAATGAAAAGATCTATGCCTAATCTGCAAAACAGGGGGAGAGAAGAGAGATTAAATGAATTTTGCAGAGAGAGAACGAAACCATATATACATATATATATATATATATATATGATCTGCAAAACAGCTTGAGTTCATGTCTCCGCCAATTGTATATAAGTCTGAGTTTTGAGATCCAAGATATATGAGTAAAGATCAGAGAAGACTGTGGTTCAATCTTGAGAAGATTCCCATATTTAATAATTTAAAAAAAAAAAAAAATCTATACATCCAAAGCCTACCTTTGCGATAAACACTATATATCTCTTTATCACCCCAAAGAGAAAAAAAAAATATATATATATATATATATATATATATGCCCATCATCAATCCTATAAACCAAAAATTCTTGAGAGAAAGAGATTGAGAACATAGGACGAAAATAAATAGATCTAATGAAAATCGAGAGTGAGAGCTAGATTATAATTAACCCCATAAAACTTGCAACCAAAAAATAATATCTAATTAACAATTACCTTGCATATGAAGCCTGCGTTTGTAAAGGAGATCCATAATTGATCTGCAAAACAGAGCAAGAGAAAAATAGTTTAGACTGAATTTTGCAGAGATGGGAACGAAACCAAATTTTTTATATTTTTTCTTGATAAAACAGATTTAGTAGAGAAGTAGAAATTGAATTTTGCAGAGAGAGAGAGAAAGAAAGATAGAGAGAGAGAGGAGGTTCGGATGAATATGAGTGGTGGAGGCGTTGTAAGTTGAATGAATGAATGGGGTTAGATAGGAAGGACAACCTAGTTCTGACTATGTCAAACACCTTTTTTTTAGTTTAACTGTTTTTTATATTTCCAACCCATTGTTTCACGGGCGCCCCTTGATAACCTCAATCCTCAAAAGTCAGAAGTACATTCGGAGGGTGTTTCAGACTTTTTGTAATTAAAAATTTGATAACTTCACCCCATACACACAACTTTTTTTTTTTGACTGATCGTGACTGCTTAGTCACATTACGTAATAGGATCTATACTAGATCCGGAAGTACCACAGTTTTCTGATCTTCACATTTATTCATATTATGACCTAATTTTTAATTAAATCATTTTTATTTTGCTGAAATTAAATCATTTATAAATATGTTTCTCAAAAAAAAAAAAAAACATTTATAAATAAGGTTTTTGGTTCTACACTTATACTACATATTGAATTTAAGTTTGGGCGTTTAAGTTTAATCATAAAACTGAAAACTTTGCACATATAGGGTCCGTTTGGATTGAACTTATTATTGCTGAAATTGAAAACTGAAAATACTGTAGCAAAATAATTTTTAATTGTGTAAATAGTACCGTGGGACCCATTTTTAATATTTTTTAATATGTGAACAGTGTATGCACAATGCATAAACAGTGCATATACTGTTCATAACAATAAATATTGTCTCCCAAAGTCAAAAAAAAAAAAAAAAAAAAAGGAGAAAACGCGTTTTGAGAAAACGCATATGCCGAATAATTGCTATCCAAACGCCCTCATATAAACATTTGTTACTTTAGATTCTATGATTTAGATGATGTCCTTTGCCCTCTTTGCAAGGATGCCAAAAAATCAAGCCTCCATCTTTTTATTTCTTGCCCCTTTACGAGAGTTGTTTGGTTTAACTCCTAATGGGGACTAAGGTTAGAAAATCTGAACTTAAACTCTCATTCTCATCTCATTGGTGTTTTCCTTAATCCTCCATCTAAAGCCAATATTGAGGGAATCAAGAGGGGTGAGTTCTTATTGTTTGGGGCTGATATTTGTGAAACCATTTGGAGAGCTAGAAACCAAGCTGTCTTTGAAGGCAAAGAAACTAATCCTATTGAGCTATACCAGAAAGTTGATAAGACCATGGTTGAGCACAAAATGTCCATGGCAAACCATTCGGGCTTCTAATTGCCAAAACCAGTACAAAGGTGGAAGAAACCCCCCTAGAGATTCAATCAAGATAAATGTTGATGCTGCTTTCAAGGATGGTAGCTCCTCCATTGCAGTTGTTGCTAGAGATTGTAAAGGGGAAGTGGTATTTCTCTCTAGAGAGGGGAAGTGGTATTTCTCTCTAGAGAGAGGAAGTGGTATTTGCTTGTGCTAAGAAAGTATATACCAACCTCCCTCTCTAGGTAGAAGCATAAGCCATTAAATGGGTCTTGAGCTTAGCAAAAAGTCTTGAAGCAGCTGCTATGATTATGGAGAGACTCCAAAGATTATGTAGACGCACTAGCACCTTCCGGCAAAAAAGTTCCTTAGAGAATTAGAGGTATTTGCAGTGAAATTCTTAACTTGATTTCGCTTATCCCTAGCTATCATGTTATCTGGATCCCTAGGGGGGCAAATAAAGCAGCTCACTCTCTAGCTAAGTGGTCATTTTTAAACAATGTTTTTGGGTCTTTTGATGTTGGTTTTGGCCCTCCCTATTTTGAGATTATCATTAAGGACGAGGCTCTTGTATCATCTTTGTAGTTTTGTTTTTGTCTTGTGAATAAAATTCTTATCCATTAAAAAAAAAATATAAACATTTGTGACAAACAAAATAACAATAAATATTTTTTTTAAATGTTACTTTTTAACTAAAATTTAAAGAGCCTTAAATGTGAATAATCATAAGTCCATAAAATCAAATATGGTGTTTGCTAAAAATAAAAAAAATCCAAAGGTTCAATTTAATTGGCAGTTCTCTTGTATCCCTCAAAGCAACCGTAGTAGTTTTTCTAAAAAATTCAGTATATTTTACAAAAAATATATATATATATATATATTTTTATATTTTACATTATCTATTTTACAAAACACCAACATCAATCCATCTATTATATATTATATTTTATATAAATAATATTTTTATATTCTTCTGTTAATATCATTTTATCATATTATACTTTGCCGTTTCTTTTTTCTTATTCTTCGTTTTCTTTCTTATTCTTTCTTTTTCCTTATCTTTATGTCGTTTCTTCTTTCTTTTTTTTCTTCTTTCTTCTTTTTTCTCTCACGGTCAGTTTAACTCTCCATCATAAGTATCACAAGCATTAAAGCCCACAAGCACCACCGATCTCCGTCGACCCACAAGCACCAATCTACATCGCTAGCACCGATCCACATCACCAATCTGCATGCGGTGATGGCGACGGTGATAAAATCACCTCTCCCTCCCCTCCTCTTGGTTGAAATCGCCTCTCCAATCACCAATCCACCGATCCACGATCATCGATCAATGATCCACAATCAAAGCACCACAAGTACCGATCCATGATCCACAAGCATCATTCTAGTCGACTCACAACCACAAGTTCACAAAAATGCTCCCTCTCTGTCCCTATCTCTCTGTTGGTGTGTCCTGGGTGGGTGCGTTTGATTTTTGATTGATTTTGTGGTGTGACCGTGTATGGGTTTGTTTGATTTTGTGGTGTGTCCGTGTTGTGGTGGTGGTGGTGGTTGGTGGTGCTAAGTTGTGGTGATGTGGGTGATGGTGTTGGGTCTGTGTGGTTGGTAGTGGGGGTTATCAATTGCAGAGATTATGGGTTGAAGAGAGAAAAAGTCGGGGAGAAGAGAGAATGTGAGAGGAGAGAAAAAATATAAAAATAATGTATAGAAAAGTTACAATAATCATGCATATATGCACGATTACTGTAGCAATGGTAGCAATTATGTATATTTACACACTTTTATAAAGACTGATGTGGTTTTTTTTTAAGTTAAAATGTACAAAATAAAGCATTTTTTGTATTTTGCAACCATAGTTGCGGTTGCTCTCAAGTCCCTTCTCTTTATTCTTTTCTTTTTTTTCTTTTTTCTTTTGTGTATTTGATTTGGGAGAAGGTGTTATTTTGAACTTTGGATTCTTTCCATTTAAAATTATTGTAATCATTATCATTTTTTTGGGAATTGGGAGTGTTTGAACAAAACAACTATAATTTTTTTTTTTCTAAAAAAAGCAACTGTAAAACTCTCTAACATTTTTTAAAAATAAATTTAAAAAGTAAATTAATTAACTAGTAGCAAGTAATAATGCCTTCTTTTTTTTAATATGATGTAATAAATCATTTATTTGTGGGTTTCAGTTAGCTTAACTGGTAAAGTTTCTGATGGTTATATAAGAGATCTGGGGTTCAATCCCCGTCTACACCAAAAACTGATTGGTGTCTTGGTCTGATGATAAAAAACTATCATTAGTAGTGAATGTCATAAATTGAAACTCTCTCTAAAAAAAAAAAAAAACCCTCTATTTGATTGCTATGAAACAACCTAGGGATAGGTATAAAATGAAACAAAATGATTTAATTGAATGCCAAAAACTCGAAGTTATCCAAAAATAAATCCATTTTTTATAGGAAAAAACGCAATTGGACCATTAAAGTTTTTTTTGATACAAAATAGAATTTCTATCATAGCCTTATTTAAGTGCGTATGTGTGTGAAGTTTTATTCTAGAAACTTAAATCTCGGCTCTTTTCCCAGTAACCACCGCACCAAAGGTGTGCGATGGTAACCATTAAAGTTTATGTTTGGGTAATAACTTTTTTTTTTTTAAAGAAAATTATTGAATACTCTAGGGTACCATAAATGTGTACTCCCTCATCTTATAAGAATTGTAGATCATACCATAAATTTAATTATTGGAATCCACAGTTATATGAGAAGGAGAGTACACATTTATGGTACTCAAAGAGTACTCAATATTTACAAAAAAAAAAAAAAAAAAAATCAGCATACTATTTGTCATTAATAACCCAACTCATTATAGAAAATGCAATGTGGATTTATTCCCCGTTAATTTATTTCCTTCCAAAGCTACTTTTAAATTTTAAAATTAATTATAGTTTAGTCAAATTCCTAATATGGCATGGATTACCAAATTCAAATTGAGATTCAAATTTTGTATTAAGTTTTAATGGAGGAAGACCAATTATTCCATGTTGACTTTTAAACCCCAAATTTCATTTAACCACAAGCAAATTCATCTCCCTGAACCTGCATAATTCTGTTAGCTATGACCCAAACCTTTATCAATCCTCTCACGATCTTCAAAATGATTTTATTAAGACTAAAAACTAAACATGAATTCAAATAGGAAATTAGAACTAACTCAAATCAATATCATTATTTATAAGCTATAAAACTAAAAACTTGTTTGTTTGTAAAAAATAAAATAAAAATTGGGTAAAGAAATATGAACAAAGTAGCAGAATTTAGCCCATAAAATATAAGAGTTTGTCACCGTTTACAAAAACCCTGTAATAAATTATTGTTGATTGATTTAATTTGTTTTATGCTCTATTCTTGCAACTTCCAAGTAGCATATACAACATTTATCATTTGAGTTACTCATTGAATTAAAATTACTGTTGATTGATTTAAAATGTTTTATGTTTCATTCTAAACTGTTTGTTCATGTACCCTAGCAACTTTGTTTGATGTACAGGGTTTACTTTGTTATATAGACTTATTATAGTTTTCCTTTATGACATCCTTATTTACCATTTGTATTATAAGAAGTGAAGATCTTGGTGATTTGTTTCTCAAAACAAATAAATAAATTCTTGATGATTTCTTATGCAATTCATCAAATTGATACTTTATGCTAAGCATTAAAAGGGAATCAGATTCTCTAGATTTCTTAAGATATTCTATTAAATAAATTTATTTAAATTTTAACAATTCTTTAATGATTTAATGGTCTAGATTTTTCATATCAGCATTCCATTAACAATAATCTTAATTGTTTTGTTTGCAACATTATTTTATTATTTTAAGAGTATTATTAATGAAATGCTGACATGGTAGAGTCCAGACCTTTAAATTATAAAAATGTAGTTAGGATTTAAGAAAATATATTGATAGAGTACTTTAAGAAATCTAAAAGATTTAAATCCAAAAAAAGTGATAGCATAAAACAACTCATAAGATTCAAAAGATTAATTATAGAAATGGGATGACCAAATTTTGTATCAAGTTTTAAATTTCAAATATAGTTTAGTCAAATTCCGAATATGCCATGGATGACCATATTTAGAAAAGGATCAAAATTGGTTTCAAGTTTTAAGGGGATTTTTTTATTTTTTATTTTTATTTTTTTATTAATTTAGATTGGGAGGACCGGATTTAACCCAATACTAACCCAAAGCTCGAATGAAATCCGCTCGTGTGAACCGAACCTAATTAACCCACAAAAATTCCTTTCGAGTTTCGAGTTGGGGAGGGTCGGGTTGACCGGGTCCACGCTCTACTCTATACCATCAAAAAAGCCAAGGAATTAGCGTAAGGTTGTTTAGAGAACAGACAACCACTGACTTAAATAAAGCAATATTCATGGAACATGTGAACTAAATTTTTGGAAGAAACTAACCTGTGCCTAAACTTATTATTCCTTTATTAGGAACATTGTGAATGTTGACTCAAATTACTCGATTATCAAAAATAGTATAGGCTTGCGTCATATGCCTATCATGACTCATGAGTTACTCGATCTTCCATTCATGTCAGTTGTCTTGGATTTGAGCTTGATGTGTAGTCATTGATTATTTGTATCATCAATTAATAATAACAATAATATTTAGCTAAAAAAAAAAAGACTAATTATTATTGTTATTATTCAAGTTTGATTGAAATCCTCTTTACACTAGAAAATACAGCTAATTTATTTAGATATGTTTGGGATTTACTTATTTTACTGAAATTAAAAAATTTTTATTGAAAGTATTATAGATAAAGGTAAATGTTAGTTGAAATAGTATAGTGAGACTCATGAATAGTATCAAAAAATATAATAGGACTCATAAATAATAGCAAAAATAAGTTAAATAGTAAAATAGGTTAACAAAAAATAAGCTAGTCAAACAGACACTTAATTTTTATTTTGACATATTTAAACTACTTAGAAATTTTATTATATATTTTATATTATTTAGATAATCTACCATAATTTTTGTTTTGTTTTAATAATATAAGTTATATCATGTGCATTGCATATAATAAATACTAATGTCATACTTGTGGAACCCAATACTTTATACATATTTGATATTTGGAGTCAAATTCAATCATTTTATATATTCAAGAATTATTATCTCTCAATTCTAAAAAAACAAAAGAATTATTATTATTATTATCTCTCTCCCTCAAAAAATAATAATAATAATAATAATTATTATTATTATTATTATAGGATTCCGTTCTCAATTGGACTTTTATATAATTTAAAAATACTCTTATTAATGATGGGTAACTTCATTTAGAAATAGAACCATAAATGTCAAATAGCAATTTTTCTTTTTCTTTTTTTTAATTCAAAAGGAGAATTCCTAAAATATATGATTTTTTTCTTCACATTCAAAAAATAAATTACAATTACTGCTTATCTCTAAAGTTAATCATTTATATTTGTTTGAAAAAAAAAAGATTCTAATAGATGCAAATTATTAATCTTTACCCAAAAAAATAAAAGAACCTCTGAGCACTTGCACGTGAGCAAGTGCTCAGAGGTATGGTTTTGAAATCCGAACCGACCGTTTGGACCGCAGTAACTGAAAACCGATCATCAATTCGATTCTTTAGAAGTATAAAACTGAAAAATTTTAATTTGCAGTGAATCGTTTGGACCGCGGTCAAACCTAACAATTTGCAAGATTGGACACAGTTTTACTGGTTGGATAACAAATACTTTGAAAAAAAATCTGCGGCGGTCTATCTTGTTTTTCTTCATCGGAAGCCAAAGCTTTGACATCTTGTTTAGCCAAAATGTTTCACTGTTACTGGATCTTTCTCTATTATCACTGGTTCTTGCCATTTAGTTTTTGTCGGAGGGAGGATAAATTTGTGTTTGTAAAGAGAGACTATGGGGATAGAGAGAATCCTGGGCAGTGAAAGAGAAAAGAAGACAAAAGGGGAAGAGGAGAGAGTGGCAAGTGGGGGCAGGTTGGGTTTGATGTTGTATTGAAGAGAGGGTGACATGACATATGAATGGGTTGCTTTGGAAATAGTAATTTAAAAAAAAAAAAATTAAATAAGATGAAGTACATAAGTGGTTGTGGATTTTTTTTTGTTTGAAAATTAAAATTTGAATTTGAAGGGGTTATAAAAAGTGACGGTATTAGAGCATTACAATAGTAAAGTTAAATAGCTATTTTAGTTTCATTAAAACACAAAAATGCAAGTTACAATAGTGGAGTCATAGCTAAAATTTGTATTCAGGGGCCTTTTTTGATTGCCTAGCCACGCGTGGTCCATTGGAGGGGAACTTTACTAGGCCCGAGTTCTGTTTGGGGAGTTACATCCGGAACTCAACATTAAGTCACATGGTCTAATGACTATCAGTGTATTTTTAAGCCTACAAAATCATGAAATCCAAAGTTTAAGAATCATGATAATGATTGAATAAATATACAATATGAGGCCGTTTGGATTCAGCGTTTTCCGCTGAATCCAAGCTACGTTTTCTGAATTTTTTTTTTTTTTTTTTTTTTTTTTTTTTTACTTTAGCCGCACATTTGGACTAAATCAACTGTGAACAGTGTATTCGTGCACTGTTCACGGACCCACAAATTTCACTTTTTATCAACTTTTTCATTAAAAATGGGTCCCACGATACTATTCACATATTTAAAAATTATTTTGTTACAGTGTTTTCAGTTTCAGTTTTCAGTTTCAGCAAAAATAAGCTCAATCCAAACGGACCCTATACGTTTGATATGATAATTTTGATCAGTAGTTTTAATAAAGTTGAAATAAAATAGTATTTATTTATAATATAAATTTAAAGATATAAAAGCAAGGAGGATGAATACGAGTGCTGGAGGCGTTGCAAGTTGAATGAATGAATAGGGTTAAGTAGGAAGGACAACCTAGTTCTAACCGTGTCAAACACCTTTTTTTTAGTTTAACTGTTTTTTATATTTCCAACGCGCCCCTTGATAACCTCAATCCTCAAAAGTACATTCGGAGGGTGTTTCAGACTTTTTGTAATTAAAAATTTGATAACTTCACCCGATACACACAACTTTTTTTTTTTTTTTTTTTTGTGACTGATCGTGACTGCTTAGTCACGTTACGTAATAGGATCTATACTAGATCCGGAAGTACCACAGTTTTCTGATCTTCACATTTATTTATATTATGACCTAATTTTTAATTAAATCATTTTTATTTTGCTGAAATTAAATCATTTATAAATATGTTTATCAAAAAAAAAAACATTTATAAATAATGTTTTTGGTCCTACACTTCTACTACATATTGAATTTAAGTTTGGGCGTTGAAGTTTAATCATAAAACTGAAAACTTTGCCCATATTTAAACATTTGCTACTTAGAGGCTGTTTGGGTAAGCAATTTCCACAACTCAATTCTCAGTTTTCATAACTCATAACTCAAAAATGGTGGGACCCATAGCAAAAAGGTTGTTTGGCCAAACGATAACTCTGTTTCCATCACTCAATTCTCTGATTTTTGAGTTATGAGTTATGGAAACTGAAAACAACAAAAGGCTGTTTTCAGTTTCCATAACTCATAACTCAATGGCATTTCCGTAAATAAACACACATGAGGGACCCACAGCCGCAACTTTGACCATCTTTTTGACTTTTTCTTTTTTTTTTTGGGTTGGCTGTTCGTTCCCTTTTTTTTTTCTTTTTTTTTTTTTGCTGGGTTGGCGTTGGCTATTCTTTCCCTTTTTTTTTTTTTCCCCTGCTGGGTTGGCGTTGGTTGTTCTTTCCTTTTTTTTTTTTTTCTACTCTTTTTTCTTTTTTTTTTTTTTCTGCTGGGTTGGGTTGGCTGTTCGTACCTTTTTCTTTTTTTTTTTACTGGTTCGTCTGTTCTGTTCTTTTTTTTTTTTTTCTTTAGTACCTAGACTCACCAAACTAGTGAAAAAAAAAAAAAAAAAAGCCCAGACCGAACAGCCAACCAGGAGGAAAAAAAAAGAAGAAGAAGCTGCTAGTGAAAAAAAAAAAAAAAAAAGCTGCACTGTGACAGGCGTGGGCCCTCTAAATAGTGTGAAAAATAGTGAGTGATGGAAAATGAGTGATGAAGGCAAACGGATGTGAAAAATTGAGTGATGAGTGATGAGTGATGAGTGATGAGTTATGAGTGATGAGTGATGAGTGATGGAAATTGAGTGACGGAAATTGAGTGACGAAAAATGCTTACCCAAACAGGCCCTTAGATTCTGTGATTTAGATGATGCCATTTGCCCTCTTTGCAAGGATGCCGAAATATCAAGCCTCCATCTTTTTATTTCTTGTCCCTTTATGAGAGTTGTTTGGTTTAACTCCTAATGGGGATTAAGGTTAGAAAATCTGAACTTAAACTCTCCTTCTCATCTCATTGGTGTTTTCCTTAATCCTCCATCTGAAATCAATATTGAGGGAATCAAGAGAGGTGAGTTCTTATTGTTTGGGGCTAATATTTGTGAAGCCATTTGGAGAGCTAGAAACCAAGTTGTCTTTGAAGGCAAAGAAACTAATCCTATTGAGCTATGCCAGAAAGTTGATAAGACTATGGTTGAGCACAAAATGTTCATGGCAAATCATTCAGGCTTCTAATTGCCAAAACCAGTACAAAGGTGGAAGAAACTCCCTCAAGATTCAATCAAGATAAATGTTGATGCTGCTTTCAAGGATGGTAGCTCCTCCATTGCAGTTGTTGCTAGAGATTGTAAAGGGGAAGTGGTATTTCTCTCTAGAGAGGGGAAGTGGTAATTGCTTGTGCTAAGAAAGTATATACCAACCTCCCTCTCCAAGCGGAAGCATAAGCCATTAAATGGGTCTTAAGCTTAGCAAAAAGCCTTGAAGCAGCTGCTATGATTGTGGAGAGTGACTCCAAAGATTGTGTAGACGCACTAGCACCTTCCGGAAAAAAGGTTCCTTGGAGAATTAGAGGTATTTGTAGTGAAATTCTTAACTTGATTTCGCTTATCCCTAGCTGTCATGTTATCTGGATCCCTAGAGAGGCAAATAAAGCAGCTAATTCTCTAGCTAAGTGGTCATTTTTTAACAATGTTTTTGGGTCTTTTGATGTTGGTTTTGGCCCTCCCTATTTTGAGATTATCATTAAGGATGAGGCCCTTGTATCCTCTTTGTAGTTTTGTTTTTGTCTTGTGAATAAAATTCTTATTCATCAAAAAAAATATAAACATTTGTGACAAACAAAATAACAATAAATTTTTTTTTTTAAATGTTACTTTTTAACTCAAATTTAAAGAGCCTTAAATGTGAATAATCCTAAGTCCATAAAATCAAATATGGTGTTTGCTAAAAATAAAAATCCAAAGGTTCAATTTAATTAGCAATTCTCTTGGATCCCTCAAAGCAACTGTAGTAGTTTTTCTAAAAAATTCAGTCAATTTTACCAAAAAAAAAATAAAATTTTTTTTTTTTCTATTTTACATTATCACTTTTACAAAACACCAACATCAATCCATCTATTATATATTATATTTTATATAAATACTATTTTTATATTCTTCTTTTAATATCATTTTATCATATTCTACTTTGCTGTTTCTTTTTTCTTATTATTTCTTTTTCCTTATCTTTATGTCGTTTCTTCTTTCTTTTTTTCCTCTTTCTTGTTTTTTCTCTCACGGTCAGTTCAACTCTCCATCATAAGTATCACAAGCATTAAATCCCACAAGCATCACCGATCTCCGTTGACCCACAAGTACTAATCTACACCGCTAGCACCAATCCACATCACCAATCCGCATGCGGCGATGGAGACGGTGATAAAATCGCCTCTCCCTCGCCTCCTCTTGGTTGAAATCGCCTCTCCAATCACCAATCCATCGATCCACGATCACCGATCAATGATCCACAAGTAATAATCCTAAGTCCATAAAATCAAATATGGTGTTTGCTAAAAATAAAAAATACAAAATAAAAATCCAAAGGTTCAATTTAATTGGCAGTTCTCTTGGATCCCTCAAAGCAACCGCAGTAGTTTTTCTAAAAAACTCTGTCTATTTTACAAAAAAAAAAAAAAAAAGATAAATAAATAAAACTTATTTTTTATATTTTACATCATCATTTTTACAAAACACCCACATAAATCCATCTATTATATACTATATTTTATATAAATAATATTTTTATATTCTTCTTTTAAAATCATTTTATCATGTTCTACTTTGCCATTTCTTTTTTCTTATTCTTCCTTTTCTTTATGATTCTTTCTTTTTCCTTATCTCTATGTCGTTTCTTCTTTCTTTTTTTCCTCTTTCTTCTTTTTTTTCTCTCATGGTCAGTTCAACTCTCCATCATAAGTATCACAAGCATTAATTAAAGCCCACAAGCACCACCGATCTCCGTCGACCCACAAGCACCAATCTACACCGCTAGCACCGATCCATATCACCAATCCGCATGCGGTGATGGCGACGGTGATAAAATCGCCTCTCCCTCACCTCCTCTTGGTTGAAATCGCCTCTCCAATCACCAATCCACTGATCCACAATCACCGATCAATGATCCACAATCAAAGCACCACAAGTACCGATCCATGATCCACAAGCATCGTTCTAGTTGACTTATGTTAGGGTACTTTTTTTATCACACCTAATTTTATTTAAGTACCACCAATCCACTTTCAAATACACACACCTTATTATATTTAAAACCCAAGAATACTTATACTTACCAATATTTGAAAAGCCCATGATTCAAGTCCATGGCAAAAAAAATTTATCAATGGAATTCAAAATCCATAATCGAAGCCCATGACTCAAACCCATGGCGATTCATTCAAAACCCAATTCTCATTGGCAACACCAAAGCTCAATTCTTATTGGCAACAATCAAAGCCCAATTCTCATTGGCAACATCAAAGCCCAATTCTCATTGACGCTACTTTATTAAAAAGAAAAGAGCCTAAGATTATCAACGTTTGACAAAGAAAAAAATATCATGCTACCGTAGCAAGAAAAGGCTCATTGTAAGTATTTATGAAGAAACCCAGAAAAATGTTTACTAATAAAATTCCATGAGGAATAAAAACCCATGACAATATCCGCACACAACTCAGCCTATGTGCGCAAGAAACATTAGCAAAAGGCAAATGAGAACAGCCCCTGTTCAGTCCTAACCAAAAAGAGTAACTAGGGACTCAATCAAGGGAACCAAACCTCTGAGAATGGACTAAAGGCTGTCCCCTCAATTTTCTGTCACCCCTCGCCTGATGTGAACAGTGCCTAAGGGCTGTCACATCAGCTGAAGCCTAAAGAATGATGGAACTCCATCATCTTCCCCAAAACTGCACCTCTAGCGGAAGGGAAGCTAAAACCAAATTGTTCAAACTCCAACAAATTGATGTTAAAAATGCTAAAAATGGTTAAAACGTGATTTATGTGCCAAGCCCGTGAATCCTAAAGGGGAAAAATTGGGAACATGTGGTTTGGAAGGCATAAAGGAATCTCCAGCAGAACCCCCTTGAAGTAGACTAGAACTTGACACCTGGCTTGGGGTGTTAAATCTTACTTCTCAGGGGTCTGAATCTCAGTTGCAACATTAGGATTCGCTCATGATACACGCCTCAAATCACAATAATCAAACTCAGCCCCAAGAATCCTGGCATTTAATGCAAAAAACTCTAAAATCCCATCATTACCCAAAAAAGCAAAGCAACCCCCTAAATGGATTTTCCAACTTCTGAGCAAGAATCCCAAGGAAGCTTGACTCTGATTCATCACCTCTGAGTGGTCACACGTTTTTTGGAGCTTTGTCAATAAATACTTCTCTAAAAACTCCATTATAAAAGCACAAGAAAGCTAACCAAAAAACCAACTAAGCCACCCCTCTGAGACTCTGAAATTCGTTGGCCATTTTTACTAGTGGTTCAACTTTCTTCTAACTCACCATCCATCACCTTCAACCCATACCCATCTGATCCCGGACATTCTTCTCCTCCTTTTACACTACCACAGCTCATAAGTCTGTTATAACTAACCACAAACAGCCCATTACCCATAAAAGACTTTAGTCTCAGCATCAACCCCATCTCACTAACTCAAAAGCAGCCCACGTTCATCTTATTCATGCCTTACAAATTTACACTCACTAAAGTCTTAGCTTAAAATTTGCTGCACTGAGCTAGAGGTTTTTCTCTCCCTTCACTCCATGCCAATTAATCCTACATTTTTTCTTCCTATGGAGCCTTTAATTTTTACTTTTTACTTTACTGTTGAAGGGTATGATGTATTTGTAACGATTGAACTTTTTCCTCACATTATGTAACATTGGCTGAAAGCACAATAAATTCCTCTTGAATGAGACACATAAGGACCTAAAATTTGCCTAAATCTATCTAATTATTGATGGTTGGACCGTGTAATTCCACCCTTATTGTTGGACAATTTACCTTTTGGACTTAAGAACAACTTCACCATTACCGCTGGAGAATTCGTTTTCTCTTGGACTATCAAAACAGGACCACTAACATACTAATTAAGTATTGTAACGTATTTTTTATTGGGCCTTTGTTCCTGTTTTGTTAAGTGCAGTTCTTGTTTCTTCTTGCTTGGATAGGCTTGTCATCACACCGAAAGCCTATGAGTGTCATCTCAAGAGCCTATAGTTGAGTCTCGGTTTGGTTTCCCAACATTTCATTTAGAGGCATCAATTTCTTCCCTCAACAACTCACAACCACAAGTTCACAAAAATGCTATCTCTCTCTCTCTCTTGGTGTGTCTTGGGTGGGTGTGTTTGATTTTTGATTGATTTTGTGGTGTGACCGTGTATGGGTTTGTTTGATTTTTGGTTGATTTTGTGGTGTGTCCGTGTTGTGGTGGTGGTGGTGGTTGGTGGTGCTGGGTTACGGTGGTGGTGTTTGGTGGTGTTAAGTTGCGGTGATGTGGGTGGTGGTGCTGGGTTTGTGTGGTTGGCAGTGGGGGTTATCAGTTGCAGAGATTATGGGTTAAAGAGAGAGAAAGTCAGGGAGAAGAGAGAACGTGAGAGGAGAGAAAAAATATTAAAATAATGTATAGAAAAGTTACAATAATCGTGCATATATGCACGATTTCTGTAGCAATTGTGTATATTTACACACTTTTATAAAAATTGATGTAGATTTTTTTTAGTTAAAATGTGCAAAATTAAGCATTTTTTGTATTTTGCAACCACAGTTGCGGTTGCTCTCAAGTCCCTTCTTTTTTTCTTTTTTCATTTTTCTTTTGTGTGTTTGATTTGGGAGAAGGTGTTATTTTGAACTTTGGATTCATTCCATTTAAAATTATTGTAATCATTATCCTTTTTTTGGGAATTGGGAGTGTTTGAACAAAGCAACTATAAAATTCTTTTTTTCTAAAAAAAGCAACTATAAAACTCTCTAACATTTTTTAAAAATAAATTTAAAAAGTAAATTAATTAACTAGTAGCAAGTAATAATGCCTCTTTTTTTTTTTTTAATAGGATGTAATAAACCCTCTATTTGTGGGTTTCAGTTAGCTCAACTGATAAAGTCTTTGATGGTTTTATAAGAGATCTAGGATTCAATTCCTGCCTACACTAAAAACTGATTGGTGTCTTGGTCTGATAATAAAGAGTTATCATCAAGAGCGGACGCCATAGGTTGAAACTCTCTCTCAAAAAAAAAAAAAAAAAAAAAACCCTCTATTTGATTGCTATGAAACAACCTAGGGATAGGTATAAAATGAAACAAAATGAATTAATTGAATGCCAAAAACTCGAAGTTATCCAAAAATAAATCCATTTTTTTATAGGGAAAGACGCAATTGAACCATTAATTTTTTTTTTTTGATACAAAATAGAATTTATATTATAGCTTGATTTAAGTGCGTATGTGTGTGAAGTTTCCTTCTAGAGACTTAAATCTCGGCTCTTACCCCACCACACTCCACAAGTATTTATACTTGTAGAGTGACCACCGCACCAAGGATGCGCGATGGTAACCATTAAAGTTTATGTTTGGGTAATAACTTTTTTTTTTTTTTAAAGAAAATTATTGAATATTCTAGGATATCATAAATGTGTACTCCCCCCTCTTATATGAATTGTGGATCCCATCATAAATTTAATTATTGAGATCCACAGTTATATGAGAAGGAGAGTACGCATTTATGATACTAAAAAAGTACTCAATAATTATAAAAAAAAAAAAAAAAAAAAATCAGCATACTATTTGTCATTAATAACCCAACTCATTATAGAAAATGTAATGTGGATTTATTCCCCGTTAATTTATTTCCTTCCAAAGCAACTTTTAAATTTTAAAATTAATTATAGTTATAGTCAAATTCCTAATATGGCATGGATTACCAAATTCAAATTGAGATTCAAATTTTGTATTAAGTTTTAATGGAGGAAGACCAATTATTCCATGTTGACTTTTAAACCCCAAATTTCATTAAACCACAAGCAAATTCATCTCCTTGAACCTGCATAATTTTGTTAGCTATGACCCAAACCTTTATCAATCCTCTCACGATCTTCAAAATGATTTGATTAAGACTAAAAACTAAACATGAATTCAAATAGGAAATTAGAACTAACTCAAATCAATATCATTATTTATAAGCTATAAAACTAAAAACTTGTTTGGTTGTAAAAAATAAAATAAAATAAAATAAAAATTAGGTAAAGAAATATGAACAAAGTAGTAGAATTTAGCCCATAAAATATAAGAGTTTGTCACTGTTTACAAAAATCCTGTAATAAATTATTGTTGATTGATTTAATATATTTTATGCTCTATTCTTGCAACTTGCAAGTAGCATATACAACATTTATCATTTGAGTTACTCATTGAATTAAAATTACTGTTGATTGATTTAAAATGTTTTATGTTTTGTGCTAAACTGTTTGTTCATGTACCCTAGCAACTTTGTTTGATGTACAGGGTTTACTTTGTTATATAGACTTATTATAGTTTTCCTTTATGACATCCTTATTTTCCATTTGTATTATAACAAGTGAAGATCTTGGTGATTTGTTTCTCAAAACAAATAAATAAATTCTTGATGATTTCTTATGCAATTCATCAAATTGATACTTTATGCTAAGCATTAAAAAAAAAAAGGAATCAGATTCTCTAGATTTTGTCATGTCAGCATTCCACTAACAATTATCTTAATTGTTTTGTTTGCAACATTATTTTATTATTTTAAGAATATTATTAGTGGAATGCTGACATGGCATGATCTAGATTCTTAAATTATAAAAGTATAGTTAGGATTTAAGAAAATATATTGATAGAATACCCTAAGAAATCTAAAAGATTTAAATCCAAAAAAAAAGTGATAGCATAAAACAACTCATAAGATTCAAAAGATTAATTATAGAAATGGGATGACCAAATTTTGTATCAAGTTTTAAATTTCAAATATAGTTTACTCAAATTCCGAATATGCCATGGATGACCATATTTAGAATAGGATCAAAATGGTATCAAGTTTTAAGGGGATTTTATTTTTTATTTTTTTGGGTTAATTTAGATTGGGAGGACCGGGTTTAACCCAACACTAACCCAAAGCTCGAATGAGATCCGCTCGTGTGAACGGAACCCAATTAACCCAAAAAATTCCTTTCGAGTTGGGGAGGGTCGGGTTGACCGGGTCCACGCTCTACTCTATACCATCAAAAAAGCCAAGGAATTAGCGTAAGGTTGTTTAGAGAACAGACAACCACTCACTTAAATAAAACAATATTCATGGAACATGTGAACTAAATTTTTGGAAGAAACTAACCTGTGCCTAAACTTATTATTACTTTATTAGGAACATTGTGAATGTTGACTCAAATTACTCGATTATCAAAAATAGTATAGGCTTGCGTCATATGCCTATCATGAGTTACTGGATCTTCCATTCATGTCAGTTGTCTTGGATTTGAGCTTGATGTGTAGTCATTGATTATTTGTATCATCAATTAATAATAAGAATAATATTTAGCCAAAAAAATAAAGACTAATAATAATAATAATAATTATTATTATTCTTCAAGTTTGATTGAAATCCTCGTTACACTAGAAAATACAGTTAATTTATTTAGATATGTTTGGGATTTACTTATTTTATTGAAATTAAAAATCTTTTACTGAAAAAACTATAGATAAAGGTAAATATTATTTGAAATAGTACAGTAAGACTCATGAATAGTACCAAAAAGTAGAGTAGAACCCATAAATAATAGAAAAAATAAGCTAAATAGTAAAATAAGTTAACAAGAAATGAGCTAGCCAAACAGACACTTAATTTTTATTTTGACATAATTAAACTACTTAGAAATTTTATTATATATTTTATATTATTTAGATAATCTACCATAATTTTTGTTTTGTTTTAATAATATACGTTATATCATGTGCATTGCATATGATAAGTACTAATGTCATACTTGTGGAACCCAATACTTTATACATATTTGATACTTGGAGTCAAATTCAATCATTTTATATATTCAAGAATTATTATCTCTCAATTCTAAAAAAACAAAAGAATTATTATTATCTCTCTCCCTCAAAAAATTATAATAATAATTATAGGGTCATGTTTTTCAGGCCAAGTCCAAAATGAATGGGACTTTAGACCTGTGAGCCCAATACAATGAATTTGTAGAAAGTGGACCAAAGAGCTAGACTTTAACGTATGAACAACGGTTATTATGGTACTCTTTACGATTAGGTTGAGGCGAACCAGATTCATCAGAGAGGATCGGTCCTTGCCACGGTCTAGGGAGCCTTTTCTTTTCAGTGCCTCAGGTGTGTTGGGGGGTCTCTGCCCTGCCCTTTCTGTCTCACTTTACTCCCTTTTTACAATAATTTCCTTTCTCCTGAATGGGGCTCCTAGGGTAGGTACTTGTCCCATTAGCCCTTCCTTCTAGTTGTTGGGAGTGGTTGTAAGGACAGAGAGGTATGGTCATGTCAGGCACAAGGCACTGAATGTGATAATGACAGTCTTTCCTTTCAACACTTTCATTGTCCTTTTCTGCTTTAGTACTTTTCCCGCTCCGTGAGATGATAGGGAGTGTCATTACCGGTGGCAGGTTACCTTCTCCATCCTTGGCTACATTGTGCCGAGGAGGACTCTCCCCACGGCCGAAGAGAGATTTTTCCCTTGGGCTGGGCCTTTGGCCCAATGTAGTCATCGACATGGGCCTACTGGTCTTTTACCCCACACAATAGCCCCTCAAAATCCTGCTGTCCGGCTCCTCGGGCGGAGATGAAGGTTTTGGCGATATTGGGCCTCTGTTTCGGCTTGCCACATCCTCCATTAAAGGCCAGAGCCTCTTCGTTTGCCTAAGGCGCGCTCCCGACTGACATTCTTTTAATCTATCCAAGCCGCGTTCCTGTCGCTTCGGTATACGAGGCGTGTTTTAATGAGGGTTCCTTCACGAGGTGACATAAATTCAACGGTTGAAGATCACTTTGAAAATTGAGCGAGATTTATTTCGCTTGTGATTTCTTTTTGGAGATTTGGGGGAATTGATTATCACCAAATTTGCCTCCCATATAAGAAGCATGGTGGGAGGTCATTCCCTTTATTTGTAGACCCTTTAAGTTTTTCAAATTCCTAACTCTTCAATTGTGCCAAAAGTCCTAATTACCAGTGTGACTGATCCTTAGGATGTGAAATGGTCAAGGCTAAGGTGAGGGTGAAGGAACCATACCCTCTTCAGAAGCCTTGGGTATCCTCAAGATTCAGAATGGACCGATCAGGGCAAGGGAGACAAAGGCTCAAGACATTTTTTCTCCTTGACAAGGCAAGAAAGGAGCCTCTTCTTCCTTCAGCCAAAATCTGAAGTGGGTGGGGGTCACATCAGATTTTTGGTGCGACAACACTGGAACCTCCATCCAATGTCATATGTCAAGCACGTGAGGGCTTGGATTTCCCATCGCCGGTACCATCTGTGCTTGCTCGATTGCCGCTAAAACGATACTTGCTCGGTTACTGCTAAAGCAGGTATGGGGATTGGGCATCCCCGCTTCTTCCTCTCTTCCATCACTGGTGCCACCTTGGCTTGCCTAGTCGTTGCTAGAGCAAGGTTGCGGACCAGGTGCCTCTACCTCTTCTTCTCTTCCCTCATTGGTGCCATCTAGACTTGCTTAGTCGCTGTTAGAGCAAAATTGAAGGATCTACCGTCCCCGTGTATTCCTTTTTTTTCTTTTTATTATTATTATTACTATTTTCTTAGTTAGCTATTGATTACAGGCTTGTCTAAGCCCTTTTATGTATTTTATACTATCTCTTTATCTAATAAAATATGATTTTATCGTATTTTATGTATCATTTATTTTTTGCAATAATCAGTTTGTGAATGAATGTATCGGTGTCTTTTCTTTTGAACCGCACTTAAAACCGATGCCCTTGTCGGTAAAGAGTTATTACTTTGAACTTATCGAAACCCACGGGCACAATAACGCTAACTTTAAATAGGTTAACTATATAAGACTAACCGAGATAACAGTCGTACGTTCTGTATTGCGAACGGGGTGACTGCCTGAGGACGTGTAATCTAAAATAAACTATCCGAGGGGATCGCTGGGTCCTAGGGTTCTTTCTCGCTTTTCCAATGATATCGGTAGCTTTAACTCGTTTTAGGTGTCAGGTCTGAGGACCAAGGCATGACTGTACCTAGTCTAAACACTCAGAAAGGCACCCCCGTGTGTTAGCCTCCATAAAGCCGGGGGGCCAAGGACCACACGAGACCTCCATTCCGCCTAGGACTTAGGCCTTTCTTGAAGTTGCTAGTTTTTCGTAGGTTTGAGTTCGAGGACCATGCAAGACCTTGGTTCGACTTAGGTTCTTGGAGTGTCTAGTTTCCCCATAGGTTTGAGTCTGAGGACCATGTAAGACCTTAGTTCTGTCTAGGATTTAGGCTCTTGGAGTATCTAGTTTTCCCATAGGTTTGAGTCCAAGGACCATGCAAGACCTTGGTTCTGTCTAGCACTTAGACTCTCGGAATGTCTAGTTTCCCCATAAATTTGAGTCTGAGGACCATGCAAGATCTTGGTTTTATCTAGCACCTAGGCTCTTAGAGTGTCTAGTTTTCCCATAGGTTTGAGTCCGAGGACCATGCAAGACCTTGGTTCTGTCTAGCACCTAAGCTCTTGGAGTGTCTAGTTTCCCCATAGGTTTGAGTCCGAGGACTATGCAAGATCTTGGTTCTGTCTAGCACTTAGGCTTTTGGAGTGTCTAGTTTCCCCATAAGTTTGAATCCAAGTACCATGCAAGACCTTGGTTTTGTCTAGCACATTGGCTCTTGGAGTGTCTAGTTTCCCTATAGGTTTGAGTCCGAGGACCATGCAAGACCTTGGTTCTGTTTAGCACTTAGGCTCTTGGAGTGTCTAGTTTCTCCATAGATTTGTGTCCAAGAACCATGCAAGACCTTGGTTCTGTCTAGTCTAGTTTCTCCATAGATTTGTGTCCAAGAACCATGCAAGACCTTGGTTCTGTCTAGCACCTAGACTCTTGGAGTGTCTAGTTTCCCCATAGGTTTGAGTCTGAGGTCCATGCAAGACTTTGGTTCTGTCTAGCACTTAGGCTCGTGCAATGTCTAGTTTCCCCATACGTTTGAGTCCAAGGACCATGCAAGACATTGGTTCTGTCTAGCACCTAGACTCTTGGAGTGTCTAGTTTCCCCATAAGTTTGAGTCCGAGGATCATGCAATACCTTGGTTCTATCTAGCACCTAGGCTCTTAGAGTGTCTAGTTTCCCTATAGTTTTGAGTCCGAGGACCATGTAAGATCTTGGTTCTTCAAAAGATTTCGGTTTAGCCCTCTGTTCCTCTGTCTGTAGGGGATTCAGCGGACCGAAATATTATGGGTCTCAAGAGTTAGCCCCTTGACAAGTGCATGGGGGCGCATATCTGATATCCGAAACCCCTTGAACTGCGCTGTTTAGCGATCCTCCCCTTGTAATGAATCATTTCGAAGCGTGACCCAAAACAGAGGGTGAGCTATGATGATGGCGGTGTGTTCCTGGAAACGATGGGGGCTTCGATGCAGCTCACACCGCTGCCAAAACTGTCCTCCTGAGAGATTCTTGTAGCTTGACCGTGACTAACTGTTATATTTGCCAACGCACAAGCTTCCCCACAGACGGCACCAATTGTAGGGTAACGTTTTTCAGACCAAGCCCAAAATGAATGGGACTTTAGACCTGTGAGCCCGGTACAATGAATTTGTAGAGAGTGGGTCAAAGAGCTAGGTTCTAGCGTATGAACAACGATCATCATGGTACTCTTTATGATCAGGTTGAGGCAGACCGGATTCATCAGAGAGGATCGGTCCTTGCCACAGTCTGGGGAGCCTTTTCTTTTCGGTGCCTCTGGTGTGTTGGAGGGTCTCCGCCCCGCCCTTTCTATCTCACTTTACTCCCTTTTTACAGTAGTTTCCTTCCTCCTGAATGGGGCCCCTATGGGAGGTACTTGTCCCATTAGCCTTTCCTTCCAGTTGTTGGGAGTGGTTGTAAGGACAGAGAGGTATGGTTGTGTCAAGCACAAGGCACCGAATGTGATAATGGCAGCCTTTCCTTTCAATACTTTCATTGTCCTTTTCTGCTTAAGTACTTTTCTCGTTCCGTGATATGATAGGGAGTGTCACTACCGGTGGCAGGTTACCTCCTCCATCCTCGGCTACATTGTGCCGAGGAGGACTCTCCCCGCGGACGAGGAGAGATTTTTCCCTTGGGCTAGGCCTTTGGCCCAATGTAGTCATCGACATGGGCCTACTGGTCTTTTACCCCACACAATAATAATAATAATTATTATTATTATTATTATCATTATCATTATTTTTATTGTTGTTATTATTATTACTATTATTATTATTATATAAAAGAGGATTATGTTCTCAACTAGACTTTTATATGATTCAAAAATATTCTCATTAATAACGGGTAACTTCATTTAGAAATAGAATCATAAATGTCAAATAACAATTCTTTTTTTAAATTCAAAAGGAGAATTCCTAAAATATATGATTTTTTTTCTTCACATTCAAAAAATAAATTACAATTACTGCTTATCTCTAAAGTTAATCATTTTTATTTATTTGAAAAAAAAAATTCTAAATTCTAATAGATGCAAATTATTAATCTTTACCCAAAAAAATAGAAGAGCCTCTAAGCACTTACACGTGAGCAAGTGCTCAAAGGCATAGTTTTGAAATCCGAACCGGTCGTTCGGACCGCGGTAATCGAAAACCGGTCATCAATTTGGTTCTTTAGAAGTATAAAATCGAAAAATTTTAATTTGCAGCAAACCGTTTAGACCGCGGTCAAACCTAACGATTTGTAAGACTGGACACAGTTTTACTCGTTGGATAACAAATACTTTGAAAAAAAATTTGCGGTGGTCTATCGCGTTTTTCTTCATCAGAAGCCAGAGCTTTGACATCTTGTTTAGCCAAAATGCTTCACCGTTACTGGATCTTTCTCTATTATCATTCGTTCTTGCCGTTTAGTTTTTGTCGGAAGGAGGATAAATTTGTGTTTGTAAAGAGAGACTATGGGGATAGAGAGAATCTTGGGGAGTGAAAGAGAAAAGAAGACGAAAGGGGAAGAGGAAAGAGTGGCAAGTGGGGGCAGGTTGGGTCTGATGTTGTATTGAAGAGAGGGTAACATGACATATGAATGGGTTGCTTTGGAAATAGTAATTTTTTTTAATTAAATAAGATGAAGTACATAAGTGGTTGTGGATTTTTTTGTTTGTTTATTGTTTTTGTTTGAAAATTAAAATTTGAATTTGAAGGGGTTATAAAAAGTGGCGGTATTAGAGCGTTACAATAGTGAAGTTAAATAACTATATAGCTATTTTAGCTTTATTAAAACACAAAAATGCAAGTTACAATAGTGAAGTCATAGCTAAAATTTTTGTTCAGGGGTCTTTTTCGATTGCCTAGCGACGCGTGGTTCGTTGGAGAGGAACCTTACTAAGCTTGGGTTCTGTTTGGGGAGTTACGTTCGGAGCTCAACATTAGGTCACGTGGTCTAATGGCTATCAACTTATTTTTATGCCTACAAAACCATTAAATCCAAAGTTTAAGAATCATGATAATGATTGAATAAATATACAATATGCGTTTGATATGATAGTTTTGATTAGTAGTTGTAATAAAGTTGAAATAAAATAGTATTTATTTAGAGGTAAAGTAATCATGTACTAAATGATGTAAATTTAAAGATATGGAAGCAAAGTCACTTATCTTTATATGATTTATAGATCCAACTGTGTAGTATCAGTGAGCTAATAGGATTCTAGTAGAATGCCAGTGGTAGAGGCTAGTTAAGTTTGCCTCTCTTATCATGCATTTAAATGAATTTAAGCCTTGGTTAATAGTTGGAATAAAGTAATACGTATTTAAATGTGAAGTAATCATGTACTTAATGATGTAAATTTGAAGATATGGAAGTAAAGTCACTTATCTTTGTATGATTTACAGCCCCAGCTGTATAGCGACAGTGAGCTGATAGGATTCCAGTAGAATAACTCCAGAGGTAAAGAGGCAGTTTGCCATGATGATTTCAAGATTGAAGAGGAAAAATGGGTGCAACTGGAAGGAGAGAGAGTATGTCCAGCTATGTGTAGGGGTTGGTTAAGCTCGCCCCTCTTATTATGCACTTAAATGAGTTTTCCCCTTGACAATGCTTTTTTAGTTGTTGTGAAGTTATGAATAGTGTTGTCTTCCATGAGAAGGGTTTTTGTATGGAGTACTTGTGCCTTCTAAGAGAAGGGTTTTATGTAAAATGGATTTGTGCCCTCTATGAGAAGGGCTTTGATATGAGATCTTGGTGCCTTCTAGGAGAAGGGCTTTAGCATTAAAAGTTTTATGCCTTCCATGAGAAGGGTTTTTGGTACGAGTGTTTGATATCTCTTGAGAAGCATGGAGATTGTAAAAGATATAGATGTTTTGTGAGACATAGTAAAAAACAAATTGTGTTTTATTATAAACTCAAATTCTCACTTTCAAAACAACAAATTATTAATCCAAACTAAAATTAAACCAAAGTAAAATAGGATTATGATAAGGAATTAAGAAACACAACATCAAACACCAAAATGCATTAACTAAGTAATTAAGTATAGCGTCAAAAATTACAAAAACTCATAAACCCAAATGTTGAGCCCTTGCTTGAGTCACCCATTAGTTTCAATGGAGTCTCCAATAATGAATTGATGTGAAGCATGATCGAATTGCCTGATGTGGACCCATCATTCACGTGCATTTTTAGAGTCTTACGGACAGTGGCAAAGTTATGTTTTTTTTTCAAGGGAGAGAAGCTAAAAAATAAATTGTAAGGACCAGATTTGAGTTCCCAGCCCACTATATGGATGGACTTAGGCCCAAAAAGCCCAAAAACAATGAATTTGTAGAGAGCAAGTTGGAAAATTGGGTTTTAGTTAATCAAACGAACATTGGGAAGGATTCAGATGATAAGAGAATGAAAAGAAAAAGGGTTGTACTGAAAAAATCGTCCTCGGCAAAGTTCGAGGAGGTCTATTCTTTTATATTACTCACAAATCCGATTACAAGTTTGATTCTGGAATGCCATTTTGTTTCTCTCTTTTTCTTTTTCCTCTTTTCGATTCCCCAATCTCGTTTCCTCCTTCTTATTTTATACTCCCCTCATTTTTATCTCCACCTTCCATCTGTATGCTAGATAATTAGTGCTGATACTTGTTCCATCAGTACTTTCCATAAGTCCTCATGTAGTAGCTGTAAGGCTAAAATACACTGTTCAAGTATCACTTCTACATTATTGCGGCCAGAAAGTTAGCTGCAGTGCATTTAATGCGGAGGTAGCAGCTTTCTTCCCATATATTTTAAGGCTCTTCATTATCTGATAGGAATAGCAACGGGTAGGGTTCAGGCCGAGTTTTTTCATACTCGAACTCGACCCACGGGTCAGGACCCGCAGCCCAAACCCAGCCCGTTTATTAAACGGATTTTTTTTTTTTCGGACCCAGACCCGCAACGCCGGGCCCTGTGGGCCTCGCCCAGCCAGGCCACCTCAGGGCCCAATCTTTCAGCCCCTAACAGTGGCCCAATCCGTGGCCCAATCAAAAAAATAAATTATGTTTTCCTGAGAAAAAAAATCATAGTAGCACAAACAACAAATCCAAGCAAATCTCAAATTAAATCCACCATACCCATTCAAATTTCCTATTCACAAAAACCAAATACATTTGAAACCAAACCTTTTTTTTTTTTTTTGATTAAAAAGGACGATATCATTAAACCAAACAACTACATCCAAATCAGTACAAAGTTTGTTGAAATAAACTCCATTACAGTCATCCTCTAAGGTCTTAAGCAAGTCCACAGGCAGACTAGAAAACAAAAGGAAACTTGCCTCTTGATTAGCACCTATTCTAGCTAAAATCAAACTATTCACAGAAACCAAATACATTTGAAATTAAAATCTAAAACAAGCACGTGCAAGGAACATCAAATCTTAACAACTAAATCTAAATCCCCAAACCCACAGGTTAAACAAAGAGAATCTAAATCTCCAAGCCCACTAATCAAATAAAGAAAAAATGGAAGAAGAACATCAAAAATCATTGCCGTAATCACCGTGGTTGTGGTCGTTGGCTTCAGCTATCATTAAACTCGGTGCAAAGCAAATATAAAGAGCAATATTGAACGAAACTGGGTGAGATCGGAGAGGCTTTATGGCGAGAATCTTAGATTTTCATCTTCGTCTTCTTTGGCAAAGAGAGTGAGATCGAGAGGCTGAGAGCATGAGGGAGGGCCGGCTGACATTCAATGGCCAACGGTGTGAGATATGAGAGGAGAGTGAGTGAGAGTGGGAGTGGGAGAGGAGAGTGAGTGAGAGTGGGAGGAGCGGCTAGGGTAGGGCTGAGTGAAATGAGAGAATGAATAAGTTAGGGTTTATAAGTATATATATATAGTAGGGTTTTTTTGGTAATTTCATTTTTAACCGGGTCATATCCGAGTCGGGTTTCAGGTTGGGTTTCGGATTTTTTTATTTATAAAATCCGAACTCGACCCGGATCCGCTTCGGGTTTTTTTTTTAAAAACCCATACCCGACCCTATTCTTTATCGGACCGGGTAAAATCTGGCCCATTAGGGTCGAGCCGGACCGGGTATCCACGGATCGGATTTAAATTGCCATCCCTATTATCTAATATCTCTGTAATGCTTGTCTGCCCCAACTGAATTTCCGAGGTTGTCATCCTTGTTGTCAAACCATCTTCCAGGACCTCGGCCTAGTTTGGCCAAGGACATTTTCATTCTCATCACACTCTCCGGAGCTATTGTGACCAAATCCCACCTTTCTATTTTTCAACACAGTCTCTTCTAACGAAGGCCTCTCCTCCTCGGACAGGTCCTTGTCCTCGACTTGAGCCACGGGCCCAATATACGGGTAGATAATGAACCTCAGGGCCCAAGGGCCTTACATAAATAAATAAATAAAACTTAAATAACATACATAATTTAAACATAAAGAATATATGTAATATGATTTAACATATTTCATTCTCTCATTTATAATAACAAATTTTTTTACTCCAAGTTAGTCTTTATATAATTCAAAATGTTTTTTTTACCTCTTCCAATTAATTTGTAAAACATGAGTTATCTTTTAAATCATATTGGCATTAAAATTTTACATGTTTTAAATTTTTTAGAACTATCAGTATATTCGAATGGTGTAAACTCTAATTAAAAAACTTATCTAAAATATGAATTATGATCAATATAATTTAATGATAGTTCATAGTTTATTTACAAAAAGTGGGAAAAAAGATAAATCATTTTGAATTATATAAAGACTAACTTGGTATAAATATTTTTGTTACAAATAAGAAAATAACACATGTTATATCATATTACATACACATTTTACGTTTAAATTATATAATAGATTATTTATTATATTTTTTTGATATATTTTCTAAGAGCATTGTAGCTCAACTAGTTGGCAATTCCTGGTATTGCCAAACTAAAAATCTAATGTTCAAATTCTCCCTCCTCCAATTATCAAATTATATATATATATATATAGGTTAAGAGTCTTGCAGCTCAATTAATTGACATCTCCTTATGTTTCAACAGAAACATTCAGTGTTTAAATGTCTCGTCCTCCGTTGTAACTATACTATTTTATATAACTGCCTTAAAAAAGAACAATATGACATAACAAAACACCTAAAATATGCAAATAAAAGAGTAATAGAGATTATAAAATAATAATAAAAGTAAATTGAAATATGCATTTGTAGAGATAGAGCACAACGAAAATACTTGAAGAAGTTGTATTTGTACATGGATACACATACACATACATAATACAACCAAGAGAGAGGAACAAGGGAGGGGGGGGGGGGAGAGAGAATAATTCATAAGAGAGACTTTTGATATGTATCCCCCCAAAAAAAGGTTTTGCCATCTCGTAATAAAGGAAAAAATTTCCATTTAGTATTTCTTTATTATAAATATTTCTTATTTTATGTTGTACATGTCTTATTTTAAGTGTATTTTACATGTTAAGCAGGTAACATCGTTTGTTTCAATAAAAGACAAAACTTATATACAATACCTTAGATGTTGTTCCTTAGGTTTCCCTTTTAAAATTTTATCATGTGGCTGCTTAATTAAAAAATACACTTTCATTTCATGAGAAAAGGCCATATGACAGAATCTTAAAAGAGGAACCTAAAGAACAGTACCTAAGTACTGTTCCTAAGTCTTGTTTTTCAATAAAATGCCATATGTGAAGATAGTTTCTGCATATTTTTGTGATTGATAGTATTAAAAAGGGGGAAAGGGGGTAAAAAAAAACTCTCTTAATTTCCCTTCTTTAGGTTAACATAAGATAGAGTTATTTCCCGCTAATTTTTTTGAAAATAACTCTATATCAAGCGAAGCTAAATAAGGAAAACAATTTTATTTCACATGAAGCTAAATAAAGGAAGTTTTAGACACCCCATTTAGTTCCAACCTAAACCCAAACCCTCTGGTCCCAATGAAGAGACAATCATATTTGCTACCAATATGACCAACATCATGTGTGGAGCCCAATGAGCATATAACCCAAAAGTGGCCTAATACAGTCCAAGCTCAAGGCCAAGCCCAAACCCAACTATGACCCAAGAACCAAGCCCAAAAACCTGGTTGAGGCTTACAAAAGTTGCGTACGCACCCAATTGACATACGCACCATCTGGACAGAAGCCTCAGATCACTCAATTTCTATTTTGGAGGGCCTTTGAGGTTGGTGATGGTACTAGAAAAAAATTTTGGCATGATATTTAGTGTGTTCTCAACTTAAAGTAACCCTTTCTTGGATTGTATTGCATGACAAGATAAGAAAGCTACTATGGTGGATCATTTGCATATCCAAAACTAGTGTATTTATTGGGAGTTACATTTTACACAAGTAGTACATGCACAATTTTCAATATTGTATCAGAGATTGTTTCAGTTTAGGGAAAGAAATGAGATATTTCGATATTAGTTAATAATGGTGAACGTTTAGGCTCTCTCTCTCTCTCTCTCTCTATATATATATATATATATATATATTTTTTTTTTTTGGGGTCAAAGCTCATATAGTTTTTTAAAACTCTTCAAAACTATAAGTCCATGCCCCATATAATATGCCAACTTCAAGCACAAATTTCAACCCATTAATAAGAATAATAATAATAATAAAGATTCATTATTATTTTGGTCCCTAGTATTTGTACTATGTGACAAAATATTCCATAGCACTTCAAATGCATCATTTTTAGTCTCTAATATTTTAATATTGTGTCAAAATAATCACTGCCATTAAGTAATGGATGGACATGCCTAATGATAAAAAATAATATATTATTTTCTTTTGGTTATTTGCTTATGAAAATGATGGATTTTAATTGTTTAGTTGGTGAGGAGTTGCAAGAAAATGAACGAAATTTATTTTATTTGGTGGATTTAAGTTGTTTGTTTGGTGAGAAAGTAAACGAAAGTAAAATTAAATTAAATTTAGTAATTTTGTGGTTTTTAATTAAAAATAATTTTTTTAATTATTTCAAATTGATTTTTTTTTGAAATTCATTGTAAAAAAAAAAAAAAATTATAAATGAATGTTAATAACCAATCAAACAAAGCAACGTCATATTCTTGGAATGAAAGGGAATGTAATTAATGAACCAAACATGATAATACTACGTACATTCCTAAAATGAGATTCCACAAATCAACGATTCCATGAATCTAACACTGCAATGCAACGAAACATTTACGTAAACCAAATGCCCTTTAAGAGTCAAACCACGGTCTCTCCTTGAGCCCTATCTTGCTAAGAGCCATTACCCTAAATTGCACTTTCTCATGACTAAAAGGCCTGTCCAATCCCTTCCAATAATTCTAAAATGAAGAAGATAGAAATCTAGACCTAGCCACCTACAACCCTCTAAGACAATGCAAATTAAAGCTAATTTTTGGATATCTTGTATATCCAAATAAATTGTAATACAAGTTTGATACCACTTTGGTAGTAAAAAAGTGATACTCAATCCCAAGTTTTATGTAGAAAGTGTTGCAACCTCTTTATGCGGGGGTAGAGTGAAAGAAACAACAAAAAAAACAAGTGGAAAAAACAAGTTTAGGAAAATTGGCTTGAGCCAATGTGTGGAGAGTGCCAGGAGAAAATGAAAAATGCAAGTTCAAGAAAATTGGCTAGAACGGATGTCATCAAAGTGTCAAGTGAACTCTCTCATCGGAAAAGTTGGACATGTTATTGCAATTTTTGCAGTTTTGTGATGAAAAGTCATACCACTTGAAAGTAATAAATATTTGTGAACTTTGGAAAGTTTATATATATATATATATAATGGTTATAATCATGGTTTTAAAAATCTGATTGGACTGGATCAGCCAGTTCAATCAAGAACTGAACACTAATCCAATTGAATTATTCTCAAAACCAAAAATTAACAATTATTTTTTTTATAAGAAAAACCTTTAAAAGCTGGTTCAACCGTGAAACTTGGAAATTAGTCAGCTTATTTTGCTGAAACTGAAAACTTTTTGTTGAAAGTACAGTAGATAAAAGTAAACGTTAGTTGAAATAGTACAGTGGAACCCATGAATAGTACTAAAAAGTACAGTAGGACCTATAAATAGTAACAAAAATAAGTTGAATAGTAAAAGAAGTTGACAAAAAATAAGCTAGTCAAACAAATACTTAAAGCATCCATAGCAGCTGTTGCATTTGTGCTAAATGTTATAATATGGCACATTTGGCACACCAAACACCAAAAACGGAGCTTTATCAAATGTGTTAAATTTTTGCAACATTGAACAGTATCGTTGCATTTTGCTACGATACGGACTCAAATGGCATTTGTGATTTTTTTTTTTTTTTCCTCTCTGTTCGATCTCTCTAGTTGTGTTTGATGTGGGTTTTTCTTTTGGGTTTGTTTGATTTGCCGTGCCGATCTCGCCATTCCTCACTGCTGATCTCGCCGCCTCATGCTCCGATTTTGGTTGATTTGGTGTGTTTTGGGTTTGTGATTGGGTTTTGATTTGGGTAGAGGTTGTGGTTGGTGAGTCAGGTGGCTTTGATGGGTTGGGTTGAAGTTGTGGGTTGTGGCTTCGATGGGTTGATTAAGGTGATTTGGGTTGAGGTTGTGGGTTGCGGCCGGATCATGGATCGCGTTTGAGATTGGGTTTTGATTTGGATTGAGGTTCTGGGTTGAGCTTCGATGGCTTGATTTCGGTGAGAGGTGAGTCACAATGACTGTGCTGTGTTTGTGGTTGTGGTTGAGAGGAAGGTTGGTGGTGGCTGGATTGTGGGTTTTTTTTTTTTTTGTTTGCTGTGGTTGGTGGTTGCCTGTTGAGAAGTGACGAAGAGGAAGGTTGTTGGTTGTGGATGGTGGGGCAATAGTGGAAGTGGTTGTTGTTGCTGTGCTGTGATGGCTGTTGTGATGGTTTGTTTTTTTTTTTTTTTTTTTTTTTTTGCTGTGGTTGGTGGTTGCCGGTTGAGAAGTGGTGTAGAAGAGGAAGGTTGTTGGGGCCTGGATTGTGTTTTTTTTTTCTTCTTCCTGCTGCCGTAGTTTGTGGTTGTGGATGGTGGGGTAAAGGTGGAAATGGCTGTTGTTGCTGTGTTGTGATGGTTTGGTTTTTTTTTTTTTTTTCCTCTTTTGTTGAGATTTTTAGATTCGGAATTTGTTGGTTTTGTTGCTGTTGTTGATCGGCGTTGATGTTGTTGCCGTTGTTGATGATAATGGGGAGGAGATAATATATTATTTTAATGTGTAGTAAATATTATTTTAATGTATAGAATTGAATGATAAAACATCTGATAAATGAGATATTGTAAAATAATGTAGTAAAATAATAAAGTAGGCTTTTGGTGTGTCAAAATGGTATTTTTTTGCAACATCTGCTGTGGTTGCTCTTAGGGTCCTTTTGAAATTCGCTTATTTTGTTGAAAATGAAAACTTTTTGCTAAAAGTACTGTAAATAAAGATAAAAGTTAACTGAAATAGTACATTGGAACTCATGAATAATACCAAAAAGTGCAGTGAGACCTATAAATAGTAGCAAAAATAAGCTAAATTGTAAAATAAGTTAGTAAAAATAATCTTTGCCAAATGGGCATTTAAGAAGGGACTGAAAAATTGGATTTTTCTGCAATGTTCTTTTACTTCCCCGAACATAGTAATAAAGTACTCTTTGCCACTGTTCAAATTACAGAGAGAGAAGTTGGAGTTTTTTTTTTGGTACCAAAAGAAACAAGTTCATTTTTGCCTTTTCGAGTGAAACAAATGGGCTTCTTTGAATAGTGTCAACTGTCTTTTTGTCAAGTATTTTTTTTTTTTTTTGAAAGCGAAATAGATCTCACTCATTCATTTAGAGAAATAGAGTCCAAGTACAGCGCATCAAGAGCTCGTTGTGGTGATTCTTCTAGCAAAATGGGCCAAGGAATGAGCAACTAAATTAGCACTATGTTTGACACAGCCAAAAGACATGCTTCTAATCTTAAATATAATGAGAGTAGAGAGGAGTTACCTCTCTTTCTTTCTATTTTTGTTTTTTTTTTTTGAAATGATAGGAGACTTTATTAATTGGGAAACATGATATACAATGGAAAAGAGAAATAGGGACATGTGACCTTTTCATTCTCTTTCACAACACTAGCATACGCTATAGTAGTACGATTACATCGTAAAGAAAAGAAAATAGTACAAAGAAAAAAACTTCAAAATCCAAACTACTGTGAGAAAAACGAATCTTCACTTGGATGCCCAAAAAACCAAAAAAATGCCAAACGACACCTTCTTAATTTACATGGACATCAAAGTGATGAGTTTTTTTTTTCCCCATCTTAGGAGTGTCTTCATGCCTGGCATGGTTGCCTTGCAACCTCCGCCAATCCCATAGTTGACACAACATCTTGCTCATTCTCCACAGTTCTATGTTTCTTTTCTCCCTTAACAACCGTAGCCTCCTTATTCATGTTTTCTAGTTGCCTCCTTTTTTACTGAGGTTCCATGTCAACAATTGAAGAATTAATAAGAGTCTGAGGTCTTGTGGTAAGCCTCTTCCAATTCATCATTGCTTTCGAGCTTCCAATTGTAGACTTCTCCACGGACTCAACTACTTTTGGGCTATGCATGGATTAACTCACACCCTTATCTTTACTACCACTTCTTTTGGGCCGACCCTTACTATTACTCTTGTTACCTTGCTCGTTACCACAACCAACCTTAAAACATATCTCTGATCCCTCAAAACCCGGTGGAGATATTTGCTCACCTTGTTTCCCATTAAGTCACGATTGAGGATGATTGTTTCCTCATCCATGTCTACCACTTCAATCAAGTCAGAGGCAATCTCGCTATTATCTGGCATGTAATCAGTTGGAGTTGCTTTTGAATTTGAAAAATCTGAATCGGTTTGGATAACACAATCAATCTCCATAATCAACTCCTCAAAATCTGGAACGTGCTTCTTCACAGAAAAGATTGCACCCTTATCAACCATAACACCACCGTTTGCCGGAGCACAATCAAAGCTACCACCTTCAGGTAAACTGCCCAACTGCGTTAAAGACGTACTCCCACTTCCACTTCCAATTGCCAGATTACCTTGCTCATTTACCTTTCATTGTGAAGAAACCTAATACCCTTGATCAGCTTGGACATCATTAACCTGCCGCCTCGGGCTACTTCTTACTTTGTTTGCATTACCATAGTTTCTACGGTACCTCGCCTTCAACCACTCCCCATAAGGAAGACCTCCTTGTTGTCGATCCCTTTGAACAGAGCAATCCCTAACCTCATGACTAATTCGACCACACTGATAACAAAGCCCAACTAAACGTTCGTACTCGAAACCAATACAAACCTTATCCCCTTCAGGGCTGGTGACAACTCCTCCTCAACATAATGGTTTATCCAACGACAACTCCACCCTTACTCTGATAAAGCGAGCTTGGTTAGACAAAAACGCCTTTAAATTAATTTCCAATACTTCTCCCAAACCACTGCCAATATCCCTGCCCACCTCCTCCAATAACAAATCAAAATGGTTTCTTTGTGTAATTAATGTTGTATTCTTTTTAGAGGGTAGATGAGTGGTGGTTAATTAATTTTGTGTTATTTTGAGGGGTTAGGTGAGTGGTGGGAACTAGGAAATGGAAATTCACGAGTGACAAGCTGCTGACTTTGCTTTTTTTTTTTTTTTAATTATTATTACTTTTGAATTTATATTAATGGTGGAGGGTGGAATACTATTTATTTAAAAGAAACATAAAATAATATTTACATTTTAAAATTTAACTTTATAAGTCAGTAGCATCTAATTTTGCACCATTTATTTTATAGAATAAGTATCTATAAAAACTTATCAAATCATATTAAATTTTATTTTAGGGGAGTCCAAATAAATTCCATAACTTTCAATTATATTGTAAAGGATCATAGGGGGAAAATTGTTATAAAATAATTATAATTATTGTAATGTTCATTTATTATTTATACTTATTTAGTATAAGGTATGAAAAATTGAAAACTCATTTAAATATGTTTTTTTTTGGGTAAATAATAAATATGACGAGTTATATATAAATTTATTTAATTTTTAAATTTATTAATTAAATTATTTATAATATCACTAGTTGGATCTTCAGTTTGACCTCGGTCAAACCAGATAATTGGGAATCACTCATCTTTTTGGTTCTTTGATTGGTTCAGTTTTTAAAACCTTGGTTATGACACTTTAACCCATGATGTATAAACGATTGTAACTCTCATTTTTTTTTTCTTTTTTTTTTTCAAAATTTTCTTAGAAATACTAAAAATTCTATCAGTCTTCTTCAAAATTTTTATTTGTAAAACCCAATAGGCTCTGTTGTATCCTAGAGAAAAAATTGCAATCACTCATTACCAACACTTGTATAGGGGCAAATATTATCTAAGGAAAGTGACTATTTGTGTCTTTAAGCCTTGCTCTTGATTATTTGTTTGATCTTTCCATTGCTCATATGAAAATTTTCCAACACATGATCCATTAGTTGAACATTAATGAATATGTAATTTCAAGTTTTTTTTTTGATAGGTGTAATTTCAAGTTTAGTACAATGAAATACACCTGTTTTTGGAAAAAATATTAAAGAATAAAGACACTTTTTTTTGAAGAATCAAATAAAGACACAATTAGGAATATGAAAGCAGATAAACAGATACATTATTGGTATATTGTGTAACACTTTGTCTCCCTCAAGCATCTGCCTTATTTTGTTAATCCACTATGTGCCTATGATTAATATTCTTTTAGTTCTCTTTTTGTGATATTATGTTTTCTAAGTTGGGAAGAATGATTTAGTTATAAATAGATTCTACACTTTTATATTTATTTATTTATTTTGGTGGGGATGAGAATAGATTTTATACTTTGATCTTATATTAATGACAATGCACGTACTACCCAAACTAATATTATATTATATATAAAAAAATTATTCAAGTTAACTGACAATTAAACAACTAAAATATAACAATGATTCTATTTCAGAATAACCCAATCAAGATCTAATTCACGACAAGCTACAGTAGGGCAAGGTAGGAACTTTGTAATGGTATCATCTTCCAAGTCAAAGACATAAAGAAATCGACTAGAGGTCATTGTGAAGTAAATCGAATTTCGCTTGACTCCATTTTCAGCTACAAAACAAGATATTTTGCTCCTCTCGGAAATAAAAATAGCACGGTCTCCTATGTTCTTCACTTGGACCCATGCATTCTTTGAAGAATCCATCCGAAAAATTATGAAACCATAGACCTTTCTCCTGTACGATCCAAACAACATCTGGTTAACTAATAAGAGCTCACCGCAAGATTCAATGAGATAATCACGGTAACATACTATATCGGCAGGTAATGACTCGTCAAATCTCTCTATTGCCAACTTGGTAAAACGAATTTCTCCACCTACAAACTCAGCGGTATAAGATAAAGAACCTGATATCCCAAAGTATATCAAAAGATAAATTTTTCCTCCATGAAATGTTGCAGATTGAACGTACCCTGTCCCATTTGCTTGAAGGGTTTGTTTGTAAAAAATTTTATCACCAAGTTGGCAAAAAGAAAATGTGAACGTTGGGGGATCAATGAATAGTACGTAGCACTGATTGTAGGGGTCACTTGGTGTTGCCGTCAGAATACAAATAAAATGATCAGCAATGTCTTCCAATGTCGGAAGTTGCATCATCTCTTTAGAAGTAGGATTCAAAAGACACAAATTCTTTGAATCGATATCCTTTAATACCAACCATCCATCGCAACTAGTGTATATTACTTTATTGCGCATCTCAGGAATGTTTCTGGTGTGAAAATAATCTTTTGATATGCTGAAAAAAGTTTGTCTTTCTTTATCATACCCATCACATATTACTAACCAAGGATATGATTGTGGGTCAGTAGGAGGATAAGAAAGCGTAAGTTGTTTCTCACTGCTCTGTTCTTGCATTTGCTCTTCATGTGCCTGCTCCATTCCTTTAAGACATGATGAAATTAAGTTAATTACTTTTTCACAAGTACTATTTAAAAAAACAAAAAAACATAAGAGAAAGTAGAACAATTATACAAAAGAGGTGAGGGGGCGGGCAAGACTAGAGAGATAGATGTTCATGTGATCTACACTACACTCTATATTTTTACTTATAAAATGATTCTTCTTCTTTTTTTTTTTTTTTTTATAGAAAAATTAAAATTATTCCTAATGAAGTAGGTTGAAGAAAAAGAAGAATTTTGTCCTGTAATTAAGTCAATAGTTTATTGTGGACTAGAGTTCAATGATAGCTAGTTCACTAATTGAATAAAATAATTTAGAAGGTGTATATAAAATTCTAGGAAAGAACAAAACAACCAAGGCAAGAAACTACTTTTGATTATAATATATATATATATACACACACCTGGCTTTTGCAAAGTTTTGGCTATTTCAACTCCTTCAATCAATTTCCTGCCCTGAACGCTAGGTTTAAACTTTCAATGGTGAACCAATACATATATATATATATATATATATATATGAATACTATTCCTAATACTAGTTGGATTTTGTAAGTCGGTTTATTTTTTAGCTAATAGTAAGTCGGTTTAATTTTAATTTAATTATGTGACACAATATTTATTTATAACAATTTATAAAAGGCATCTAAACATGATCTTCTCAATCAATGAGAAGATGTTATCTATGTAACTGTGTGAGTTAACTTCTTAATCAAGACAAGAAATTAAAAAAAAAAAAAAAAAAAAAAAAAATCAAGTCCTACATGGTGAACCTAATATTTTCTACCTAACCTATTTTGTTTAATTAATTGTTCTACTTCTCTTAGGAATTTTTTGCCTTCTATAATATGCTAAACAGTTGAAAGTCCAGTCGGTGCTACACAAAAAAAGCTTATTTTACCCAAAAAAAAAATTATTTAAATTTATTTTACAGCCATATTAATTTCTGTATGCTCTTCTTCAAAACCCAATAATAGGGTTGAACCCAAATCTTATTAAAAAAGGGTAAATTATAAATATCGCCCCTGTGGTATAATATTAAAATATGAAGAACTCTATTTCTTAGACCTAATTTGATTAATCAGATTTCTTAAACAAATATTTTTTTTGATTAATCAGATAATCAAATCTTAAACAGTATCTTCAAAACAAAAACTCTTTTTTTTTTTTTCTTTGGAATGGCAAAAAAAAAAAAAAAAAAAACCGTGAGACATGGAATAGATAAACTTTCAATTATTATAGATGGGATCATCCAAAAATTATAGGTAATAATTTTGGTAAATCCTGGTTCTAAACAAAATCATTGACCAAAAAACAAACAGATAAACTACAAATCCGGTCTAAGAGATTAATCACAAAACACATTCGCAAGACTAAACGTTTATTACTACTAACAGGGTCGGCCTTTCCCTTAGGCGAGTTAGGCAATTGCCTAAGGCCCCCAAGTGGAAGGGGCCCCAAAATTTTAGAAAAGAACCGGGTAGTAGAGGAAAAAAAAAAATAGTTTCAAATGAATTACAAAAATAATCTGGCACATCCTTTTAACCAAAAAAAACAAAAATTTTGGTAAATCCTATTAAACATTGGTTCTAAACAAAATCATTGACCAAAAGACAAACCAAAAATCAACCAGATAAACTACAAATCCGGTCTAAAATAATTTAGAAGGTGTATATAAAATTCTAGGAAAGAACAAAACAACCAAGACAAGAAACTACTTTTGATTATGATATATATATACACACACCTGGCTTTTGCAAAGTTTTGGCTATTTCAACTCCTTCAATCAATTTCCTGCCCTGAACGCTAGGTTTAAACTTTCAATGGGGGTGAACCAATACATATATATATATATATATATATATATATATTTATATGAATACTATTCCTAATACTAGTTGGATTTTGTAAGTCGGTTGATTTTTTTGCTAATAGTAAGTCGGTTTAATTTTAATTTAATTATGGGACACAATTTTTATTTATAACAATTTATAAAAGGCATCTAAACATGATCTTCTCAATCAATGAGAAGATGTTATCTATGTAACTGTGTGAGTTAACTTCTTAATCAAGACAAGAAATTTAAAAAAAAAAAAAAAAAAATTCAAGTCCTACATGGTGAACCTAATATTTTCTACCTAACCTATTTTGTTTAATTAATTGTTCTACTTCTCTTAGGAATTTTTTGCCTTCTATATATGCAGGGCCGGCCCTTCCCTTAGGCGAGTTAGGCAATTGCCTAAGGCCCCCATGTGGAAGGGGGCCCCAAAATTTTAGAAAAGAACCAACCGGGTAGTAGAGGAAAAAAAAAAAAATATATATATATATATATATATTTAGTTTCAAATGAATTACAAAAATAATCTGGCACATCCTTTTAACCAAAAAAACAAAAATTTTGGTAAATCCTATTAAACATTGGTTCTAAACAAAATCATTGACCAAAAAACAACCAGATAAACTACAAATCCGATCTAAGAGATTAACCACAAAACAATCACAAATCAAAACCCTAAAAATTTTACCTTTCTCTCTAGTCTCTGCTCTCCGCCTCTCTCTAGTCTCCAGTCTCCAGTCTCCACTGTTCAGTCTGTTCTCATCTGCTCAACAGAAAACAGCTCAAGGCTCAAGCAAGGCAGCAAGCTTGAAGCTCCTCCGCCTGGACCGCCTCAGCCTCTCTCTGATCCTCTGCTCTCCGCCTCGCTCAAGTCTCAACTGCTCACCTCACCGTATCAGGTTCTGAGGTTCAGGAATCAGGTATAAAATTATAAATATTTGGGCTTTTATTTGTTAAGAACTTAAGATAACTTTGTTTATTTGGGCCCTCCCTGTCCCTGGCTGCTTTTGTAACTTTGTTTATCACTTATCAGTTTATCATTGTGGCTGCCTGGACCCTCCCTGGACTGGGCGTTAAGTTTGGGCCTTCAAGTTTTTCCTTTTTTTTTTTTTTAAAAGCCTGCATTTTTTTTTTTTTTTTGGTGGGACTTATTATTAGCAAAAAAATAAACCGACTTACAAAATCCAACTAGTATTAGGAATAGTATTCATATATATATATATATATATATGTATGTATGTATTGGTTCACCCCCATTGAACGTTTAAACCTAGCGTTCAGGGTAGGAAATTGATTGAAGGAGTTGAAATAGCCAAAACTTTGCAAAAACCAGGTGTGTGTATATATATATATATATATCATAATCAAAAGTAGTTTCTTGCCTTGGTTGTTTTGTTCTTTCCTAGAATTTTATATACACCTTCTAAATTATTTTATTCAATTAGTGAACTAGCTATCATTGAACTCTAGTCCACAATAAACTATTGACTTAATTACAGGACAAAATTCTTCTTTTTCTTCAACCTACTTCATTAGGAATAATTTTAATTTTTCTGCATGACTCGCCTCAGGGAAGGGCCGGCCCTGGCTATACAAATATATTTATATTTATATATACATATATATATATATATATATTTCTTTTACTGTCAAAATTATTATTTGAATTTATTTTACAGCCATATATTAATTTCTGCATGCTCTTAGCTACTCCAGTGGAGTAGCTACTAGCTAAGTATATTAATTAATAATCTTGCTAAAAAAAAGTATATTAATCATCTAGGAACATAGATTATTATTTTTAATTCATAGTAATTAGGAACATAGATCTTTGAATATACTTTGAACTACATAAACTATTTATATAAACTTATTTATTTGAAAGAAAATATATGTTTAGTTACTTATTTGACAAAGACCTTTAAAATTGTGTATGAAATTTGGATGTGAATGGGAGGTCTTTTATTCAATTTAATTAAATAAAAAATAGAGGTGTGAGGGATAAAGCTAAACGACATAAGAAAAACGCCAAAGTAAACCAAAAACGACTTTATTTTTAACGAAAGTATTTAGAAATCCTAATCCTAGGAGTATTAGGAATAGATTTCACAATCCTAGGAGTATTAGGAATAGATTTCCCATGGCATTGTTTAGGAGGTGCTCTCTCTATATAAGGGAATTGATTCAAGGAGTTGATCTGCTTGATACGCATCCAAAACTTTTTCAAAAGCTTCTTCTCAAAAAAAAAAAAAAAAAATTCAAAAGCTAGGTATGTAATCTACTAATATGTAATTATTAAAAGTAGTTTTCTTGCCTTTGGTTATTTAATTGGTTCTTTCCTAGAATTTCATGCATGGATTTTGATCTCATAAATCACTTAGAATATGAAGGGTTCTACGCACGCTGAGTTTAATACTTCTACTTCATGTTTCAGGTTTTAATTACTGTTTCGTTTTTATTGTGCATTTTTTTCTTTATTTGTTCTCATGTGGTGTAACTTATACAGTACTTTACTTTTTTGTTGTATGTTGTATATACAATTATAAGGGGAAAAAAAAAAAAAAAAACTTTGAAGTGATTTAAAAAAAAAAAAATTATTCATGAATACTTTGAACTTTGAAGTGATTGATATCACAGAATGTCAACACAAACATGAAAGAAGGTCACAATGAGTCAATGAGAAATTCTCAAAGTATGTTGAAGATACTGTTCAGTTGTCTGACTTTATTATTGAACAATTGTTTCTCCGTTTGCATTATGTAACATGTTTAGTAGTAATAAACGTTTAGTCTTGCGAATGTGTGTGCTGTCACTGTAAATTCTTTGGGATCTCAACGTTTGTTGCTTTTTTGGAAGCGGGGGTACATCTTAAATTATATTAGTGCAGTGATTTATGTTTAATTACATTGATTACCACTATACTTGGTCCTTCAATAATGAATGCTATGTCTTGTTCTTGTAGAACCTTCATTTTTATTTTTAATAATTCAGTAGTTATACTAGAAGGTGTGCAATTAAGTTTCAAAATTCTTGGAAGTTATTTATATTCTTGATGTTTCTAGTATTCATGTATGGGATCAATTTTTTTCTTTTTTGTTTTTGTTGGTAGAAGCTGATTTTGGCCATGGACGATCAATCTTCTGATGTAGATGGTCTTGTGGATGCTCTTAATGAGTTACTAAATATCCAAGATGTTCAAGAGTTGGAATTAGCATCTGCTAATGTAGAAGCTCTTGTGGATACTCTCAATTCACTAGATATTCAAGAGTCGAAATATGCATCTTCAGATGTTGAAAAGTTGGAATCCTCATTTGAAAAGAAAGGTGAGTTACTTGCTTCATGGTCAGAACTTCCTCCAGAACTTCTCTATCAAGTGTCAGAACATTTCCTTGATCTAGACCTAAGTAACTTTCGTGCCACATGCAAATCATGGCGTTCAAGTGCTCCAATTTTTCGGTGTCGGACCTTATTGGATACCCCAGATTTTGAATCTCCATATAATTTGATGAGTTTGGGTGTGCTTGGCAACAAATGTAGGTTTTTTCACCCATTAAAATGTAATGGCACTTATCAAGAGGACATTCCAGTATTGTTGGGGGCACGTCTCCACTACTCAAAGGAGGGCTGGCTGCTTTTATCGGCAGATGACAGACGTGGAGATTGCCATTTCTTTTTCTTCCATCCCATCAATATGATAAAAATTGAACTTCCAAGTAATCCCTATTCATTTCATACAATGAGTTTTTCCTCACCACCAACTTCAAAAGATTGTTTTGTTATTGGAATCCCATTTTGGGGAAATGAATTTGGTATCGTTAGACGTGGTGAAGAGAGTTGGAACATTTTCAGATTCAAACGGTCTCTTCCTAAATGCATTCTTTTATCAAACTGCAATCCCATATTATACAAAGGGCGATGCTACTGTTTGTGCGAGAGTGGTGAGTTGGGAGTATTTGATCTTAATGAATACTTGAGAAATCCTGAATGCCAAAACTCGTTTCATTGGACTCATATTGTTCCTAGTGAATTTCCAGAAGAGTTGCTTGATTCAGTTGTACAAGGTTACTTGTTGGAAAGCAATGGGCAGTTGTTTTCAGTGTTTGAGTTGAGTGATTATGCTCCATGTTTTCATGTTTTCTCATTGAACCCAAACAAGTCTCGGATGAAATGGCATGCAGTAAAAAACCTGAGAGATCAAATGTTCTATGTAAGTACTGCGGGTTCTTTTTCAGAAACGGCTGTGGCGAGAGGAGCTGGCAATAATATTTACCTACCGAATGTCCAAGACAACAGATGTGTATTCTACTCTCTTAAAAAGAAGATGTGCGGCTCATTTTTCAGTGAGTACTCAACCCGTACTGCAACCCATGGGAAGGAACATACCAACTGCACTTGGATTAAACGCACGCCTGCAACTTTGGATGAAAACTTCAACTGGTGACACATAATTTGAGAGGATCTAATTGTTTTGCTTTCGATGGCAACTTTTGAAAGAACGTATTAATTGTTTTACATAATTTTTTTTTTTTTTCATCTCAACTTTTCATAGTTTTAAGATTTTATTAGTTGTTTATTTTATGTCAACATATGAGATTCATTCTATCAAAAAAAACATGTTAGATTCATTGTTCATAAGCTGTAAACTCCATGATTTACTGATCTAAATTTTAAATTCTTGCATTTTGACTCTTTTACGGAATATTTTCTTTTAATTAATACCAATCATAAATCAAGAACCGTATCTTTTGGGTTAAAATAGGGTCCATAATAAAGAATAAAATGATTTGTTTCACTCACTTAGTCACTCATAGTATTCTATTTTATGTTCCACCAACTATAATATGTTGCATTTTGAACTTTGATTAAATTAGAACATCTGATAATAGGCATAGTTGGTAGTTCTATAGACTTGGATAGAAGCGCATAAAGCATGCGACTTTAATTTAGAATCCAATCAATGGCTGCACAAAGGGCAAGAACTCTCCCAATTAAAGGAAGAGGGAAAAGTATGAGCAACTGGGTGTCATTTAGAGCACATTCTGGATGGGTTCAGTTTATCACCAAGCAAGAAAAGTATCTCTCTCAAACACACAATTTACATGTAGGGGGTGTTGAAGAGTAAGTTACCCGTATAGATTGAGGGTGCTGAAATAGAGGGAGAAGGGGAAGGGGAACGCCTAATGTATTTTCCATCTTAATCTCACAAGTTAGAAATGAAACCTTTAAAGAAGTTTATCTACAAACCAATTTGGAGGAAAATTCTCTCAACCCATTACTCGCAACATCAATGAGTAAACCTATACCTCCAACCGAGGTCGTGGATGGTTTTATTAAAAGCAAACCTGAGGAAAGGAAGAAAAAGATGTAATAGGTTATGAAAGATAAATGCATAAATGAGTAAACACTGGCCCACCCATATCAATTTTGAAAATAAAATACTATATTGTCGCAGACTCGCAAAACCAAATGAATTTATATATTAACATTAAGCATACTGGAAGTAGAATCAGCAAAGCTACAAACCTCAAAGTAGAGAACAGGCAACATACCAGTGACCAGTGCAGAAAAACAGACACAGCTTAAAGGTTCCATTGTGTTACAGGAAGTGGATTGACAGCCAAAACGTCACCAGTTCCATCCTGTTCTATATTGTCCAGCCTCGTTATGCAATAACCTGAAAACCTGAAAAGACATAATCTTGTATATACCAAATTTTATGAAAAGGAACGCTATAATTGCAAGGCTCATGAAATCTAATATGCACATCAGAATAATCCACTCGTAGAACATGTTTGACTAAACAAATAGCAATTCTATAATCTCAAAGGTCTCTTAGGTGTGTATAGTTCTTGCACCACAGAGAGCAAATTTTGTACCTTAGAAGCATGATGATGAAATCAGGGGATGCTGGGCAATAGAAGTGACAAAGTATGTGCAGATCAGCCTTCATAAATTTGTTATAAACGGTCATAATGATTTTTTTTTAAAGTTTTACAGTTGGAAGTGGGAGATGAAGGGCACATGAATTTCTTGAAGAAATGCAGATACTTGGAGAGTGAAAACTCCTAATAGGGAGAAGTTACAAGATCTCTTTGAAATCTTAGGAGATAAAGAAGCTTAGGTGAGAAATAATGAAAAAGTTGGCGGAGGGAGGACAAGTTTTGTCTGCACCTTTTTCAATATAAATTCAATTCCTGGAATTAGAAGTGTGCTATGTTTCTTTGAAACTCTTTCTTAAAAGTCATGTTAAAGTCGACCACCATGATCACATGTTTATATAACCCACTGAAGTAAATGAAAAGGCGATGAACCATGAGATATTTGCTAATGATCTAAGCCCAACAAGACAAATACCTGCCAATAATTGATACAGAGTACATTGACTTAATTTTGCATCCATTTTTCCAATTTTGACTGATATTGGCAATTTTCAAAATTAGCACCTTCCAAGTGCAATGTACCAGCACCGAAAGCATATAAATCAGCATTAACAAGCCCAGTGCTGGATAAAAAAAGTCAATAATGCTGATCCTAAAAGAAAATTTCTAGAATAACATGAAATAAAAATAATGAGAAAATGGAAAAGAAGTGAGTTAATGTTTAATAATACATTGATTATGTCATAAACATAATACAGGAACGAGCTTTCTGAGCAATACGAGAAAACCAAGATAAATTAATAATCAAATGTAAATTTTTTATACTACCACAAATATTTCAAATTGGGTCAGCCAGGATAACCCTCAATGAATTGTCTCCCCAGGCACAAACTAAATACCATATTAAAGCATATAACCCTCTTAAAATAAACTAATATGGACAAACTCCATATGGGTGACTCAGCCGAACTTAAAAGAACTACGGTAAAATGCAATTCCAAACATACATGGATATCATAGAATTTCGCTACAGATTTGTATCATTTGAATACAAAGGGCACTTTGCAGCTTCAAAAATGAGAGTGAATGCTATTTTGAGTATAAGCATCAGGGTTCACATTAAGATAAATCTTTGAAGAACAGAAAAAAACACTATGAAGGGAACTAATTTTCCTTGATGGACTGTTTTTTAGTATATAGGATAATCTATGACAAACACCTCTCCCTGACATTGCAAAAGACGGAACCTAGTGCACAACATATGACCTTTTAATCTTAGGCCAATCTATGGATAATAGTATACCACCAACATTTTTGACTTTAAGATGGGGAATGTTGCAAGCAACCTATTGAAGACTTTTGTGAGAGGCTCGTCCCATTGCTAAAAGGTCTGATTGCCTCTTTTCCTAGGTGCAATTGCTTAGGAAACCTGGGACTAACTTATTTTTCTCGTTTGTTTCCCTTTGCTTTTTCCCCATTTTTTCTTTGAAAACTCAGGTCGGAGCGCTGCTTCCATCAAATCAGAGCTAAACTCTAAACCCAATAAAATTACTCATGAAAATCCATGTTATGTTGAAACTCTGCCCCACCAAAGTGTAATTTCCCCGGCCCTTTCTGCATTATACCAAACTTTAAATTTTAAATATCCAATTTATAGTTCTTTAACCAAAGGGTCCTGCATCAATTAAGAAGTGAGGGAAATATAGAGTTGAGCTGGGCAATCCATTGTAAAATTCATCATAGAAGTGTATGAAAATAAGACAAAGCATATATAAAAGTCAATATCAACAGGACGCTTAAATAAAATTCATCAAAAATGTCATTTTTTTCACATTCAACAACAGATTACAGGATTGGTCTACCTATGCTATGCTATGTATTCTCTCTAAAACTCTACATAAGCCACATCATCTAAGTAAGAGAAAGGGAGCATATACCAAATCCTGTTCAATATATATTACACATCTTCAAGACTCCCTCACCACCATGATCACCATGGTTACCCACCACAAGAAGAAACGTATTCTCATGTAGGGATAGGGAATACCTGAGGCCATCAATGGCGGGCTTGGTCCAACATTGCGAAGAAGAAGAAAGGGCTGCGAGAGTGAAGCTCAGTTCGGGTGAGAAGAGAAGAGAGCCGTTAGTGAATCTCGTGATCAAAGGTACAGGCAGATGAATAGAGGATGCAAAAGGGATTTTTTTTTTTTTTTTTTTTTTTTTTTTTTTTTTTTTAATTTTAAGTTTTAAGGGTTGGGTAATTGATAAGTTTAGGGTATTTTAGAAAAAAAATTGATAATATTTTTACTAATAAAATTTTAAAATTTTCTTTTACAAGTTTTCATATATTGGAATAGTTGTATAATAATTTTAGAGTAATACTACAGGTATAAATTATTTTATAATATTTGTACAAAATATTGATATCACTTTTTCATTTACCAATAATCATTCACCACATCAACAGTTTGTAAATTTTTTTATAAAATAGTTTGTATCTCTAGCATTATTCATAATTGTATTACATCTTTTTCAATTTACACAACCAAGCAATCATATTTTTCAATGTGCAATCATTAAACTACTAATTTCCAACCAATTTCGAATTAATTACCAACATATTACCTAAATAGGTAACATTATAAATATCTATAAAAAAAGTAACATTATAAACAAAATGCATCATCTTTTTTTATGATTTTTTCCAACCAATTTTTGTATTTTTTAAACTAATCAGGATTAAATCGTTGCAGTGCTCCACTAATTTCTATTTTAAGGAAATCATGGCCAAAAGGTTAACAAGAAATTTTTTTGTAAATAATAAATATGCTATTTTTATTTCATCCTGACCATTAGAATGACATGATAGTATATTTTTTCATAGCTTGGAATCTAAAAGAAGATTATTCAAATCAATACGAATTTCTTTAGAAAATGAATCTTGCAATACAAGTGATTTCCTTATAAGAAATTTGTCCATAATGCTAGCAAAAGAATAAATGATAAACTATAAGTTCATTCAACATATTCAAGTTAGACATTCAACTGTTACATTAATAATGGTCAATAAAGTATTCGAACATTATTTTAGTGTATATGCGTATGTACAAAATGTATCAAATAAATCCAATAAATTTAGATAAAGATTAAAGCAAGCACTAGGTTGTGTTTGTTTCGGGTGAAAAACATATACGGAAAATATTTTACATCCGACAGAGTGTTTGGGTAAATTGAAAAATACTTGGGATCTCTTCACTATAAAATCTTTTACACTTCTATTTTACCTTCAATCGAATTACACCTATTTTTCAGCCTCTACCATGAGAGAGAGAGAGAGAGAGAGAGAGAGAGACGTAAAGGTGAGTGAAGGCATCGTCGAAGGCCATATCTATTCATCTCTCTCGCTCACTTTCCCTCTCAAAAACTTGTCCAAGGTCATATTAGAGTGCAAAATGAACTAGGTTTCCAATCTTCACATCAGATTTCTTTGACAAGTCACCCAATTCTTGCATTGAGTTCTAAATTAAAGTTTTTTAGAATTTTGGGTTAGGGTTTTCGGAGACCAAAAAAAATATTCAGGTTTTTTCTGTAATTTCTTGTGTAGGTGAAGGGAGACGTGGCTAAGTTAGGTCTGGTGATGAGTTTGTAGATTCTTGGAAACAAAATTTTTTTACTGCCCTTTATTTCAAGTAAATCTCTTTCATAAATTGTTCTTTCACTCTCTGTTACTATATAATTCTTGTTTATAGGTTCTTGTATGTCTTTTTCTTTTTTGGGTGTTTGATGATTTGCATCTATCCTCTATTACTTTTTGTGTTCTGTTCAAATTGTTGCCTATATTTCTACCTTTTTTGGTTATGGTTAATTTGAAATATATATATATCTGTAGAAATTGTCATTTTGATTGTCTTATCTTTTAAGATGAACCATATTTGTAACCAAGGGGATGGATGAATTTGAGCAAACAGATTCAAGTTCTATACCTTTGAATATCTTATTGAATATCCCACGTTCTGAATCTTCCTGTAATTTATTTAATGACTTTGGGTATGCTTGGCAATAGGTGCAATTTTTTTCGCCCATGGCACTTATCAAATGGACATTCCAGTATTATTGAGTATATATCTCCACTACTTAAATATGGGCCGGTTGCTTTTATTGTAAAGACATGGAGTTTGTCATTTCTTTTCTTCCATTTCTTCAATATGGTTAAAATAGAACTTCTAATTAGTTCCTATTCATTTCAAACAATTTCTTACTTCCAAAAAAGAAATTGTGTGCAACTGCCTAGAAAGAGAGCCCCGTCTGTAGGAGAGATTGAAACAAAGCAAGAAGGAGAAGAAGGAGCCAAAACGGCCTTGACAAAGGCAATTTTATCATGAATCATCAGTCTTTTAATGAAAAGTTATTAATTTCTTCCAATATCTTAAGGGTAATGCTTGTTGAACACTTCTTTGCAAAACCATTAATTTGATATATATATATATATATATATTACAACTTTAGCCTCGATTGAATTAGTTTATTTGTATTAATACCACTATAATTATGCCAAAATCATGAAATATTAACTATGATATTGACATGTTAAATGCATTTCATGCAAAATATAAACATATTGCTATGAATATTTTTATATGTTTAGAGTATTTTAAATATAAAATAAAAAATTTTAAATTCTAAACAATGTTATTTCTTCTATTGAATAGCACAATTCACCTTCAAATATATATTTTTTCAAATCTTGCTCAAATTTATGGTTTGCAAAAAAAAGACCGACTCAACATAATTTGGGGTCAAGCACAAATGTAAAATGTATTATATTTAGGGTTGTACAAAAAACCGCTTTGACCACACCTAAACTAATTACAAAATGTAGTCATCACATTGCTAATTACAGTAGAGGTGCCAAAACCATGCTGCACCACAACTACAACTACAAGTGCAGTGCGATTTGTGGTTTTGTCTTCAGATAAATCACACCACACTGCACATTTTAAAATATGTTATATTTTATATTTAATTTTTTAAATATATATTGTGGGGCCCAGCAATTCGTGGACCAGGCCCATTTGCCCTTAGAGAGTCCGAGGGCCCAATCCGAGGAGAACTGTGGCCCAAGCTCCATGACGCAGAGCACGGACCAATTTTTGGGAGGCAGCCGAGGACAGTCTAGTCCTCGGCAGGCCCATGATCCGCCCAGAATAAAGGGATAAATTCGTAAGGAAATCCAAAATACCTTGGGGCGATTACCCTAAATACCCTTCTGGATAAGGCCCAATGCCTAACAGAACCGTACTCTACAGCTTTATCAAGTCATCCCCAACAATTCCGGGATTAGACTGATGGGACCAATGTCAGTATTTGTAAAGACTGACCCTACACGTGGACGAAGGACATCGAACGCACACTAGTATAAAAGGAGAAGTAAGTGAATCTAGCAGTAGGGGGGGAAAAAAGGAGACTTCATGAAGAAGATCGCCGGAACGATCCATGCACAGAACAGAGAAAGTCCTCCGTTGGACAGCCGGAAAGGACCACAAGGGTCCTCGGATCAAGTCCGAGGAGCCCATTCTCAGAAGTGGCAGCATGGCGGGGCTTTAAACGTTTAGGCCCAGTCCATTTTCCACAGGGATCTTTCTGAAATCCAGACCGAACCGTCCCCCCGTGACCAAGCCCAAGCTTTTCAAGCCCACTCTCTACAAATCGTATTGTGAGGGATCTCTCCCGCGTGAACCCAAAAATGTCACTGGGCCGCGCAGGAATCGTGTCCTTACATATATCTAACAGATATTTAATATATCTTTTTAATATATATGAAAACCAACCAAACCGCATTGCAAAGTATGGTAGCCAATCTATTAAGGTGAGGTACGATGCTAAAAATATGGCACAAAATTGCACCGAATTGCATAGTTAGTTCCCCTAATTATTACTTAATATTTTATAAGTAATACTTGAATTAGAAAAAAGAATCTGACCTTTTCATATATGTATAGTACGTATTTAAAACTTTTAATTCTAAAAATATCAAAACAATTATTATCAAAATAAATATTATATTTTAAATTATCACTATCTTTTTTGGCAATATTGGACTTTAGTCATTGAACAATGGATTTTAGTAGTGAATTTTTCTTGAAGACTTTTGATTCTAATTTTAATTTTGATAGAGAGAGAAATGAAGAATAAAACTTTTTGGAGATTGAAAAATTTTACACTCTTAAATTATCACAAGCATATATAGTACAACATATGACTAAAATATTGAACATTTAAAAAGAGTATAATATTTTTAAAATAATTTTTATTTATTAAATTTTTGGGTTTAATTAAAAAATTTTACATCATAAGACAGATAGATGATGCATTCTATTGGCCAATCTAAGATGTCTTTTTTTATATAAAAAAAAAAAATCTAAGTGAGGGACCTTACTTTTATATTAATTACATATTATTTTTGTGCAATATTATAAAATATATTATATTCTAAGGCCCTTCTTCTATTTAGGGGTTTTAGGCCATTGCCTAAATGACCTAATAGTTTAGCTACCCTGAAGTTAATTAACCACATTATGGAGAATCGAATCTAAAAATTATATTCCGGTATAAAGACTGACAAGTTGAGTCAGTTGACTATTATTTTGGCTAGGTTGTAAGTGGCTAAATGAGAATTTTTTTCTCTGGGGCTAATGTGTAAAAGTCAATATGTATTTTTCTTTTTTGATAAAGATTGCAAGAGGGAGGAGGGGTTTCTCCCCCACTCGTAACAACCTTATCATAAAGACTGAAGAGGCCAAACATTGATTGAGACCAACATGTTGAAAACCGTAGCAATGAGAGTAAAGTCACTTAATCCCCAATCCTCGGACTCTAATTACCTCAGACCACAAATTTTCAAAGATTTTGCATGTTAGTATAGTGCAAAGCTTGGCAAAGAGTGACGTCAATATATAGAGTGGATTCTTTGAATGAAAAGCATTAGGTAAAGCATATCTTTTAATATTTCCCTCCATTAACAGGAAGATCTGTGTGCGAGGTTGGTACTATATGTAATATAGGTCGAAATGCCCAAAACCCATAATACTTGCATTTTAGACAAAAAATGAAACCTAGAAAACTCATCCATTCACTTCATGTACGTCATATCCCTTTATTAATGAAATAATGCAAAAGGATTTTGGGTGGGGGAAAAGGAAAAAAGAAAGCTCACAAAAGGCAATGGAGCTTTCTTGCCTGTGGAACATGATGGTGAAAGCACAAAGTATGGTTTCTTGCGAAACAAAGCTAACCCTATTCGCCAGTTTAATTAGTCACTTAATGTTCTCTCCCGCTCCCCAATTCAAAAGCTTTGCTAGCCAATCTGAAAACTTGTAGTTGCTGGCAACCTAAAAGCTTTGATGTTTGTGAGTACTGCATGAGTTAGGCCTGTTCATGACCAAGCTACACATGTACACGAAATTTGATCACTTTCACAAAGATACGTATACTTTTTCAACCAAAAAGTCTAGCAACGTAGCCCACATTTATTCATACATAATTTTTTATAACTTGTAGATGACAAAGTTGTGATTGAACATTGACGTGTGAAAGTCATGTCGGACTAATCACCAATTACAGAGTGTGAAAAAAGTGTGTATGTGTGAAACAAAGCTCTGTTTTTTAACCGACCATAATACAAATGCTCACAAAAATTCGTTTGGGAATATACGATTTAGGAAGTAAAGAATTTTATGATGTGGGTTTAACGTGGAAGGATTTGATTCTCATCATCACTAGTGTCCCCTCCATACATCTTTTTAAAAGACGTAACAAGTTTCTTACCTTATATCACGCTTGATACCTGTTATTATTTATGAACATGGAATCGACCTTTCAACTATAGAGATTAAAGAATGAGATTATAGGCTATAAAGTACTATTAGATGTTTGAACACAAAGAAAAGTTGTTCTCTTGGAACGGGTGTCTTTACAAGAAAAGCAATCATATATTATATTAAAACGTGGTAAAGAGTCAACCTTTAATTATGAAGAAATTAGAATTCATGCAAAATGATTTGAGTGCGGAATACTTCAAGCCAATACTTAAAATAGGCAGTATAACATGGCTGCAAAAGAAAACATGTCTATGAATTAAATCTGTATCAAGCATGACTGAGATGATAGGGCAGTGGATGTACAGTAAGCCTTTGTTAGAGAAAGTGTTTATTGATGACAATAAAATGCTAGAGATTATCAACGATATTTTGATCAAGTTTTGCCCCTTTGTGTGGGGTTTTAGATAGAAGGGTTCAAGTTGAATTAATCCCCTTTTTTTTATATTTGGGAAAAAAAAAAAAAAAACTTAAAAATTATCTCATCTTTTAATGCGAAATTTTAAATAACTTGAAATCATGTGAGCTTCCTTACTTTTTTTTTTATAATAAATAAATGGTTGTCAAAAATTTTGTAGCTCAACTAATATTTTTCAGTATTTCTAATAAAAACATCTAGGGTTTAAATCTTCTCATCCCTAACTATTGATGTATAAAAAATATAGGTTTTCATTTGAGAGAATTTATTTTAGTTGTTTATTGTACTTAAAAAAATAACTTAGACAAACGGTACAATTGTGCAAAAAATAACTACCCCACCAACAAATAAAAGACATGTGTTAGTGGGTAGTTATTTTTACACATACTCTCTCATTTATTGGGTTTTTATACAGATGACGTGATATCATTTATTACAAATGTTTTTTATGTTTGGTAATGGGGCAAGACTTAGGTACAATATTTAGGTACTGTTTCTTAGATTCTCTTCTTAAAATTCTACCATGTGGATTTTTTCTCATAGGATTAAAGTGTATTTTTTAGTTAAGTAGCCACATAGCTCAATCTTAAGTGAAGAATCCAAGAAACAGCACAAAAGATATTTGTACCTAAGTTTTATCCTTTGTAATAAATTATAATTTCAGTATCTTACCCCATAAAAGTATACATGAATTGTTTTTTATGCTTAAAGCACACATGAATTTGATCTCTAAGTTTCACATTGTAAAATTTATAATAATAAAAAATTGAATGATTTTCAACCGCCCTTAAATTTTGACCCAAAAAAAAAAAACTCTTTTTTGGTTTAAAATATATATATATATATATATCAACCAAGGGTAACATGATACAAATAGTATTACTTCACTGTACGTTGCCATGTTGATGTAATTTATTGATGTATACAACACATTGTTAAATTTAATAATTTCATTGAAGAGTTTAATTATTTGAGCCTTTGGAGAATGGGGATTGATGGCTTGATTGCTTGAATCTTCTAATATGAGTTTCAAAAAATAAATATTATTGGTGATTAGCTTCATGTTTTGGAGTAGGTATTTGGTATCAAATGATATCATGTCAGTAATATCAAAATTTAATAAATGTGAGATATATTGGGTTTTAATAAAGATGACATGGTATCATTTATTACAAAATATTTTTTTTATGTTTTGTAATAGGGTAAGACTTAAGGTACAACACTTAGGTGCTGTACCTTAAGTTCTTCTCTTAAGATTCTGCTATGTGAATATTTCCTCGTAAGATTAAAGTATATTTTTTAGTTAAGTAATCACATGACTTAATCTTAAGTGAGTGATCTAAGGAACAATACCTAAGGTATTGTACCTAAGTTTTATCTTACCTCATAAAAGTATACATGAATTGTTTTTTATGCTTAAAGTATACATGAATTTGATCTATACGTTTCACATTGTAAAATTAAAAAAAAAATAAAAAAATGGAATGAGTATTTCAAATTTTCAACAGCCCTTAAATTTTGAAAAAAAAAAAAAAAAACTATCAACCAAGGGTAACATGGTACAAATAGTATTACATCACTGTACGTTGCCATGTTGATGTTGGAACTTGGGAAGTACCTATAGTTTTTCCTTTAATCTAACCAAAATATTAGGAATAAAAAAAGAAGAAAAAAAAGAAGAGGGAAATTGGCTGGTAGTTGAATTCAGTAACGTTGTTCATATTTGGATTTTGGACTACGGCTACCACATCTTTTTCTGTCACAATCGGTGGACCCCATTTCGTAAAGCTGTCTTCGGTTTGGTGATCACACTTGCAAACACAGAGCGCGTGCATGGTAGCTTGAAGTAGCCGTAGCCAACTTCGCGCACTGTGCGGTGTGGCGAAGACTTGGCTAGTCGTGGTTGGTCAAGAAAGGCGTGCTTAGCTCGGTCCTTACATAAATTAATTATTACTTCTACATTCCACACAATGGCCATTGGCCAAGGGCTAAAAAGTCTCCTAATAACTACAAACTACACATTCACACCTTGAGACATCCCTCCTTCAAGTTTCAAACTCTAGTTTGAACCTTTTTTTTTTTTTTCTTCTTTTTTAATCTATATTGGAAAGACATTCCTTAGTTACCATTCAAATTTTTGTCTAGTTGGATCCCCCATTGAATAAAATATCATTTTCATTTAAAATATATTATTTTTAGTTATTTAGATTAAATATTATAAGAGTTTTGTTAAGCGACACTTTAGAATATTTGTTAATGAACCATTCTAAGAAAGTTTGAATATCACTTTTATGAAAAATATAAAAGGTTATCAAAAAAGTCAGTTGTATTTTCTTTTTTCATAAAAAATTTTATGAAAATATTTTTTAAATCAATTTTCTTAAAGCATCCGTTAAATTTTCTTATATTATAAATGTATACAAATTGTGAAGTTATTTATAATTTTAAATCAAATGATAAAATCTTGAATATAGAGTATTTCAAATTTAGATAAAATAAAGAGAATCTTGTTCCGTGAATATGAATATATGCTTGTTTGGAGTTGGACCACCAATTGGTTGCATGGGTTTTTTTTTTTTGTGTTGACATTGTTTTAAAACTTAGTAAGGCATAAAGCTATTGAGCTTCTTTGACTATAATAGAACGTTATATATTCTTAAGATCACAGATGGTTTTAACAAATTCCTTTGGTTGTTAAAGCATTGTCTATACATAATTAAAAAAATGAATTCTTTTGTTCATACATTAAAATTTTATAATGGGATTAGGATAAATTTCCTTTTAAGTAATGACTAGTCTCATGTATGACTGTGTGCTTAAATATTCCCCCCCCCCCTTCCCCAAAAAAATACCATCCTTTTAAAAATATGATAGAGTTAAAATTTTCGATCATTATAATTATGAATACAAAGTTGGACAATAAGTTAAATATATTGAATAGCTTATTTTATTTTGACTGTTTTACTCTTTATATTTTTGTTTTATTTGAATTTGTCTCCTAACCATTCAGTCAAAGTACTTTTCTTATCTTTAATTTATGTTTTTGGAAAAATATTTAAACTAAGGGTTGTGTTAATAGATGCCTTTAGGACAATTGTTAATAAACAATTTTAGAAAATTTTTGACATCACTTTCATTGAAAAAATAAAAAACTGTAAGAAAATTAATTGTTTTTTTCTTTTCCCATAAAAAGTTTTTAAGAACATTTCCTAAACTAATATCCTTAGGTCATCAATTAAAATTTTCCTTAAACTAAACAAAAAGGACAATTTTGAAAAGAATGAAAAAAAAAAATGACACTAAAGAATTGTATTCCAATTAAAATTATCGATAAAATTAGAACTTTTATTTTTTTTAATTTATTTTGAAACAAGACAACATGTGTGAATTTCCTAATAACTCATTTTTTTCCCATCCATCATATAAAACTAAAATTTTCTTAATATAAGAAAGTGGTGTCTCAATTTTTAACCAAACTATTTCACTTTATACACATGAGACACCCCCAAAAATCCAATTGACCCATAGTGTAGTGGATTGAATCTATAACTTCTGAATTTATGTCACGATTTAGACTAATGAGTCAATTGCCTGAAAATTCAGTAAAGTTATATAAACCTCAAATTTATATTATATATAATCATAATTTAAAAAAATATAATGTGTGACCACGACCAATTTGTCATTCGGTGTAGTATTTCCATTCGAAAAATTCTAAAGACACAATAAATTTCACAATTTTTGTAACAACTTGTTATATGGTGAGATATAAATGATAGATGTTAAATGGTGAATTCACACTTCCACCACTCATAACTCGTCACGTGACGAGTTATGGTAAAAATGGTGAGATTTAATATGTTTTTACCTAACATTGCTCTTTCCATTCACTTTGGTGAAAGGCACGTGGAAGGCTTGGAAAAAACACCTATATCCAAGTCAATATAACTTTTGACTTTGAATACTGTAACTATCATTATTAGATCAACACCCTAATTATTTTTTGTATAGACACGTTGGAATCCAAATCCTTTAAAAAAAAATTGGTGAGCTATGAATGGTAGAGATGAAATGATAAATTCACATTTTTATCATTCATAATTTACTACATGACGAGTTGTGACAAAAATTATGAGTTTTAATGTGTTTCTATCTATTGCTCTTTCCATTCACTTTGGTGAAAGGCACGTGGAAGGCTTGGAACAAACACCTATATCCAAGTCAATATGACTTTGAATACTGTAATTATCATTCGATCAACACCCAAATTATTTTTTGTATCGACGCGTTGGAATCCAAATCCCATATAAAAAAAAAAACAAAAAAACAAAAATTTATAACCCATTGAACTATGACTTCATTACTATAAATTAGCCAATCACCAGCTAGCCATAGAAGGAGGAGATTTTTGGAATATGAAGCTTCAAGCCCCCTTGTCACGCCCGTTACACTCAAAATTATAGCCCGTGACCTGTATAAGTCCCCAAAACTCATTTTAGTTCCAAAGTTAAAACAAAACTATTAAATCTAATCCAAATCCAAACCTTTGCCACTTTCAGTTTTAATAGTTAATACACACGCTACTTCTCTCTGTCTCTCTCTGTCGTGTGCCACTCTCTTTCACTCTCTGTGTCTCTCACACCCCAAAGTTTCTCTCTCTGTCTCTGAAATGCAAAAAAGCAAACACAAACACAAACAGCACCACCACCTCGATCTCTTCTACTAATAATTCCCTCTCTCTCTCTCTCTCTCTCTCTAGAAACACACAGTACACACACCGAAATGCGAGCCTCCGTAGTAGTACCCTTGATCTCGGTCTTGGTCGCCGTGTCCGTGTCGGTCGTTTACTCTCTCCTTCTCCCTCTGGAGAGGTCCTTCCCTTTAACTCACCGTGTCGAGCTCGACCGGCTCAGAGCCAGAGACAGAGCTAGACACGCTCGAATCTTGCAAGGCTCTGTGGGTGGTGTTGTAGACTTCTCAGTCCAAGGCTCCTCCGATCCTTACTTCGTCGGGTATGAGTGGTAAAATTTTGTCATATGTGCCTTTCTTGGTTTTCATTGATTTTTTTTTTTTAAAAAAACTTTAAGTTATGGTTATTATTGCTTATAATGTGCTTGCGTTGAATGGGTAAAGTTCCTTTCTTTCTGTTTTTGTGGGGATATTTATTAGTTACTGTGTGTGTATTTACTATTTATTGAGTTTGTCTTGTTCTTTTTGTGTTGTTCTGTTTGGCTTCATGGAAAAGAATGGAAAAAGTAAAGAAAGAATGAGTCTTGTGTGGTCTATTTGTTGATTCTTGAAAGATGAGCTCATGTTCTTAAGACTGAGTTATTGATAATTGTTGGGTGTTTGAATATAGGAGTTAGATATTTGCTTTGTTATTTCTGTTTGAGCTGTAATGGGTACCTTGAAAAATGTTTTTTTTTTCTTTCTTTTCTTTTGGAATTCTTTTTTGGGCAAGCACTGATTGATCTTCAATACTTGGGTTCATGATTTTTGTGTAGGCTTTATTTCACAAAAGTAAAATTGGGCTCTCCTCCAAAAGAATTCAATGTGCAGATTGATACAGGGAGTGACATCTTGTGGGTTACTTGCAATTCCTGCAGTGATTGCCCCCAATCTAGTGCACTTGGAGTTAGATTCTGTCTCTTTAACTTGTTTTTGTGATGACCCTTCATTGTTTTAATCTTGTGGCATAAAGAAGCAATTTTATACTTACACTTTGTTTTTTGGTGCAGATTCAGCTCAATTTCTTTGATGCTGCTAGCTCATCAACTGCTGCACTGGTGTCGTGCTCAGATCCAATGTGCACTTCTGCATTGCAAAGTACAGCCACTATTTGCCCTTCTCAGAATAATCAGTGCAGTTACTCTTTTCAATATGGAGACGGAAGTGGGACATCGGGTTATTATGTGTCCGATGCACTTTATTTTGACATGGTTCTTGGGCAATCTTTGATGGCTAACTCTTCGGCAACCATTGTTTTTGGGTAAGCTTCCACGGGTTTTGCAAGAATGGTGTTTGTAACTAAAATACATGGAAAAGATGGAAGGAAGAGTTAAGGAAAAAGTCCATTAAGCTAAAGATATAAATTAATTTTGTTTGCTTGCTTGTTTGTAATACATATGGCTGCAGTAGCTTAAAAAAAAAAAGCAATGAACTTTTAATTCACATAGAGAGTTGTGAACCCAATCTCACATATTCATCTAAGTTATGTAAATAAGTATATGTTTAGTTACTTGGCAACAGACTAGGAGTTGTTGACTTTTCTACCTATCAATTTTCTTGATCTTGTTATTGTTGCTATTAGTCTCACATTCTATCCATTTGGTTTTGTTGATTGAATCTTACTGACTTTAGGGGTGGTGTTGGATGCAGGTGTAGCACATATCAGTCCGGGGACTTAACTAAGACAGATAAAGCAGTCGATGGGATTTTTGGTTTTGGACAGGGTGATCTTTCCGTTATTTCACAATTGTCATCTCGTGGCGTAACACCCAAAGTGTTCTCCCATTGCTTGAAAGGAGATGGCAACGGTGGGGGAATATTGGTTCTTGGTGAGATTTTGGAGCCAGGCATTGCTTATAGTCCGCTTGTCCCATCACAGTATGTCCTCTTCCCGTAAAACTTTCTTTTCATTGCCAATGCTCTTTACTCAGACATTCGGGTTATATTTGTATGAAGTGGAAATTATAGGAAACTAGGCATTAAGTTACTAGTTTCTGCTTTTATGGCACCTATATCTATTTATTTATTCATTCAAATGACTTTTTCCTCTTAGGGCTGTAAAATGCAGTTAGATGGTGTATTTATCTCTTTTACGCACTAAGGATCATTGGCCTATATTTAGACGTATTTAGCTTATTAGATTTTTGCTTAAATTCACATGACAGAAAAAGAAAAAGAAGGCTGACTTGACTATGCCTCACTGGCCAATGCCATAAGAAGAACCTAGTTGCATTCATTCCGGCACTACTTGTGCATTGGTTTGTTTTTTGCATGCAAAATGTCAATGACTAGTACCAAATGCTTCGTTATTGACCTTCAATTGGGAGCTTACCTGATCTGACTTTTGTATACATGTTATCAAGCCAAATATGTTGACGTTTGGTAGCAATCTAGTTGGTTGACAAGGGTTGTAGAAATTGAATCTTGAGGCATGTTTCAATTAGGATTTAAAAAATTTCTGCTAACTTATAGTGTTATAGTGACTATTAGTGTGTTTATATTAGTACGACCTTTTATTTTCTTACGACCACTATATTTTTGAAAGGCTAGTAGCTCTATCTAAAATACTTGTAGCGTGAAGTTCTTCCACTGTGCCTTAAAGTCACCGCATTTTTTTTGATAAATATACCTCTTTTTATTCACTGTAAAGTTATTTTGTAGCTTGAGTTCCATTACTTGCTTTGGTAGAGTATTTGTTAGGCCCATGCTTATTCTTGTTGTTAGAGATTTTCATCAGCTTTAATTGAAAACTTGAATGCCAATTTATCAGTAAGTTTAATGGTTTTCACTTCAAATTTTCAGGCCTCATTATAATTTATATTTGCAAAGCATTGCTGTCAATGGACAATTGTTGCCAATTGATCCTTCAGTATTTGCAACATCAAACAATCGAGGAACCATTGTGGATTCTGGAACAACTTTGGCGTACCTTGTGGCTGAAGCTTATGATCCTTTTGTTAGTTCTGTAAGTTTGCATTTTTTTTCCCTTTTGAAATTTGTTAAGATTGACTTGGTATACTGATGGCATGGGCTAATAAAACTGAATCATGACTACTGCCCTATTCTCCAAATAGTTCCCACTAAGATAAAAGACTGGTGATAAAGGAAAGGACTTTCATATTGTACTTTAACAAACTAGAGCTTCCATTACTAGTTTATTGTTTGAAAATGTGATGCTATCAATTAATAGCCTTATCTATATGATGGACTCTATAATAAGTGATTATGATAATGTTTCCATTCTCATGACCTAATTCTAATGAAATAGACTTAGTCTTGTTAATGTCTAAATAGTTCATTTGGTTTTGAAAATTGCATCTTCTCACATTTAATTTTTGCGATTTTTAAAATTAGTTTTCACTTTGGCTGGATATCTTTCTATGGAAGGATTACTAGTTTTCCTGTATGGGCTGGTTGCAAGTCACTGGCTAAAAGCTGCTTTGCCTTGTAGAATAACTTTGTCAAATTTACTTTCATTGTACTAAAAGTTGAGTTTTCATTGAATGTACAGATAACTGCGAATGTTCAACAATCTGTGACTCCCATCATTTCAAAAGGAAACCAATGTTATCTAGTCTCCACTAGGTTTGTTCTATAACTTTATGTTTCAAATAATGAATTCTATTGTTCTTTTATGTCTTCCAAAATTATTCTTTAGTCTAAAATCCTTCTATTTTATTCAGTGTAATCGATATATTTCCTCAAGTTAGTTTAAACTTTGTGGGTGCATCCATGGTATTAAAACCAGAAGAGTACCTTGTACATCTTGGTTTCACTGTAAGTTATTCCACTTTCTCTGTTGGTAAAATATTACTCTCTCCTGAAATTATTGAACTAGACATGCTGCTAGTTAAATTGTGCCATTACTTCTAATGGGTCATTTTGTTGCTACAGGATGGTGCTGCAACGTGGTGCATCGGATTTCAGAGAGTTCAGGAAGGGGTAACAATTTTAGGAGGTTAGACCTGAACTTAGTAAGAAGCAATTGGCTTTGACTCCCATTTATTTCACATTCCATCTTTAGAACATAGAGAGTTTGATTATTTTGGCACATGCTACAAATTGGGGCCTCTTTGGTAGCATTTCATAAGAAATTTTACATTGTTGAAAGCACCAGAAAATGCATTTGAAGTATTTTCAATATATTTCTTTACTGAAAGTCTTCCAAAATATAGTTGGTTTTCTGAAAACATGAAAATCACATTATAAAATCAACCCGAGTAATTTTCCATTTTATATGGTGATGCAAGTTTCCACAATGTAGCATGGTATGATTAAACATTTATAGATGGTAATGGTGACTTGTTGAATTGAGGTTGTAGCAATTGCAACCACCAATTTTGAGTAGACTTCATTTGTCCCTCAGTGCTATGTTTTGCCTATCGGGCACTTTCCCTATTTTTTGGGGAAAAAGGAAGGGGGAGCTCTCTCTCCTTATAGTAGTTTCATTCTGACTTCTGATACATATTTATACTTGCCTTTAGGCATAATGAACATTCTATAGCATGGGGAGATATTTGATGTTGTGAATTTTTTCATGTCTATTAAAGATTATCAATCAGAATGTCAGCACTATGCATTAGTTTACTTAATTCGTTGTTTGCCTACATAACTGTCCATACCAATAATAAGTTCCACTGGTCTTTACAACTTGTAACAAGTTACCACAGCTAAAAATAATTTCTCTTTTTTTGGGTTGGTGTTGTTTTGTGGGGTGTTTTTGGTGGGGGGGGGGGGGGGTGTTGTTGGGGGGGGAGGGAGGGCTTACAATGCATATTAGAAATGTCAATGGTAATCTGTGATTAACTTGTTCAAGTGTTGTTTGGTGGAAAATTCAATGCTTTCTGAATACCTAGCATCTTTCTCAAAATTATACAAAATGAATCAGTGTGTACTCTAATCATAAATGTGAGATTGTGTCTTTCCATAAAACTAATTCTACATCAAAACTAACAAATCTTGTTGGTTTCTTCATTTAACAGATCTTGTTCTGAAAGATAAGATCTTTGTGTATGATCTAGCTCATCAACGGATTGGATGGGCAAACTATGATTGTAAGTTCATTTGATCATGAATCCATATTTACTCTTGACATTTTCTGTCAAAGAAATAACATTGATCCTACATCTTTGTCATATATATGACATTTTATTTTTCAGGTTCGTTGTCCGTTAATGTCTCTATAACTTCTGGGAAGGAGTTTCTCAATGGAGGACAGCTGAGAGTGAGCAGTTCAACAAGGGACATGCTCTTTGAACTGCTACCTACTGGCATTATCGGTTTCCTAATTTATACCTTGGTGTTAAGGTAGTTCCAGTTTTGGTAAATTTATACCTTAGGTTTTAGTTTTCATTCTTTTTTCAAAAGGTATTGGCTTGGCCGATTCTTATTTATAGTGATCGCCAAGGTTTGCTGCTATTATTTTATTGGGGGAAGGTTAGCTGCTCTGTACTATATAAGTCTGCTCTAGTGAATGGCGGGTGTGTTCAATTCTTCTTTACCGGAAATTCGGCTCTCTCCTAAGGATCCTCCATCTTGAGCATTGTGAGAATTGTAAATTACCCCTTTGGTAGTTTTGTTCAGTGGTTGTACCATTTTATGTAACATTGGAAATAAAGAAAATTCTGTGTACCTACAAGCCTTCAACATTTAAAGTCACGAGGATAGAAAAGCTGTATGTTGTTCAAACTGAGGCAATTTTTGTAACCATGTATCTTTGTTTGGTCGTGTAAAAATGTTCATAATGGTTATACTCTTTTATTTGGGATGGAAAATATAATTCTAGTCTGCTCTTTTTGTATAATATCCGAAATGAAACATCAAAGGATGACCATTGAAATTTTCTGGAGAGTTGGTAATGGAAACAAGTATGTTAAAACTAAGAACTATTGACTCAACTACAATTTGCGGTGTCAAACACAGAATTTTTTATTTTTTTATTTTTTTAATTGATGGTTATTTATTTGAAAAAAATTAAAATAAGCCTAAAATAGGCCCAAAATAAATAAAACTATATTATTTATTTAATTAATCTTCATATTCCTACAATATTGTGGTCTAATTTATCAAGAATTATCATGTTATCCATATATTTCCATCCATACTTTTTAGATTACAGTAACGAGTCCACTTTGGGAGGGTTATATTGCATTAAATTAATAATAATAAAAGCCAAGAAATGGTACTGTTGAGGCGGCCAAAGTTTCACAAAGCCACAACAACTAAGATGTTTTATTAGTATTCTTTTAATAAGTTTAGGCATTGAAAATTTTCATCGAAATTATCACATCCTCTCTTTTTCTCTATGTTGAGGTGGACTCAAATGAGGTGACTTGTTATTCTATGTGAAAGGAAGGGGTGTGAAAATTCTGTGATTATTATTATTATTATTATTATTATTATTATTATAGCATTTATGGTATTAGGTAGACAAGTTGGACAATGGTACAATCACATGACATATACAAACGTAGGTCATGCCTTGTAAAGTCATAAGAATATAGTATGAACCCCTGCATATTTATCATCATATCTAGATTTGATTTTATTGCTTTTCTTTTTATATAAGTTTATGGAACTTTTTGATACTTACCAATGGGCGGTGGGCAATATTTGGGTTCTCAATTGCTAGATTTCTGGCTTTCTTACATAGATTTCTAGGTTGTGACTGATGCCCCCACCCCCTAAATGGAAATAACGAAATCCAAAATAATTAAAATTAATTACTTACAAAACTTTATTTATGATTAAACTCATCACACGGGTTTTGCGCATGCAATAATGCACTTATTTATTTATTTATTTGGTTTAGTGTTATAATGTTTAAAAGTGATATATAAATAACTGTGTATTTTTTTTTAAAAAAAAGAAAGAGATAAGGTAACGTTAAATAATGTTTAAAAATAAGATAGAGTTTTAGGCTGAATGGAGAAGAAAAAGGAAAAAACTTAAAACTTAGGAACAACAAATTACTCTTTTAACCAGTTTGTATTTTTTAATTTAAAATTATTTAACTAAAAGATAGGGTATTTTAGAGAATTTAAAAATTTGTATGAGGGTATTTTAGTATGCAAAATGTTGAAAACCAAATAGGAAATCCTGTTATTAATAGTATAGATAGATAGATATCGTGTAAGACATGATAGTTCTCTTTATTTTTGAGATAAGATTTAATAACTATCAAGAGCCTTGTAATTCGATTGACACTTTTGAAAGTTTCGAACGAAGACAGGGCTTAAATCCTCTCACCCTCAAGTTCCCAACTATTGATGTATCAATTTTTATTTTTAATTTTTTTTTGATGTTTCAACATAGCAAAGTAATGTAGGGGATACAAGCAATGAAGACAATGTAGTATTGCAATTGGTAAGCAAAAGGACAAATATTAGAAGGCAATAATTAGTCAAAATTTTGATGAAAAGCTAAAAAATATGTTTGAGGACATAACAACAGTATTGCAATTTTTTCTCCTTTCCTTGTGCATGTAGAGGGGGATGGAGACCTAAACAATAAAAAGGCCATCCTTTTTCTTCTTCTTTGTGGATTGGGGGAAAAGTGTTGTAAAACTGGAAAGCCCACTCATCACAAAATAATGCGTACTGGGTAATTCTTGGGCAACTCAAATAAGCCCAAAACTGCTCCATTGTGATTCCCAAGTGTCTCCATCCAGACCATCCTCAACCCCAGGCCTGGAAAGGCCCAAAACTTTGGTCTCTTGTCTAAATTGAAACTGCCCATGTTGTTATGTATACAACAGTGTTTGTTTGTTTGTTTTTAATTTGTTTTATCAAAACCAAAATATAATCAGGGAAATTTTTTTATTATAATTACTTATTTTAAACAAATAATATTTTTGTGAATGACAAACTTAAAAAAAAAAATATATATATATATATATATATATATATTCAAAGTTTTAACAAACCAGAGAATTTTATTAAATCCATAAATAGGGAAATATAGATGGGAGGTGTAGAGTGAACTATGAAGACAAATAAATTGTGGCTTTGGAATAGGGAGGCACTTAGATAAAAAGTATTGATTGTAAATGTTGAATGATAATCCTTAGGAAACTAATGTGGAGTAGTCTTTAAGCTCATAGGAAGACCTGATTACTTGTCTCTCTCACCCTTTAATTGCACTCTTCGTTTTTATTATGTCTCAAGACGAGAAGGTATCATATGTATATGATATTTGCATCTTTACTATTATAGTGAATATATATGTGTGTATATAACACAAGATAATTATTATCTTAAAATGGATTCAGTTAGAGGAACAATCAAAGCATTTTTCTTTGGACCATTGTGCACCCTTGGTGTAGTGGTTACTCCAAAAATATAAATGCTTATGGGGTGTGGGGGGTAAGAGCCGAAATTCAAGTTTTCAGGAGGAAGCTTCACACACATATACACTTAGATTAGGTTAGAGTAGAAATTCTATCTTGTATAAAAAAAATTAAAAAAAAAAAGAAAAAAAAGAAAAGAAAGCATTTTCCTTTTGTTAACCTTTTAATCTATAGGAATTGTTTATTTGGGGGTGTGTTTTATGTAATCACAAGGGATCTGCGAACAATATTTTTATGTGGCATCTTAAAGCAATGTTGATCTCCACACTAGGAGTAACTTGATGGAACAATCATGTTAGAAGCTCTAAGGGTTACATCATCGTGGTTTTGTGACTTTTAGCCTCAATCCATAGATTCCATACATACAATTTAAGAAATCATTAATGGGTCACAACAATCCAAACAAACATGCATGCTTTTATGGCAATTGGCAAACGTGCATCATGCATGCACATAAAAAACACAAAACATCACTCGTTCAATTAGGCTAGATTCAATTATACCTGTTTGACTTCTGAAAAATCATACATAAATCAGAGAGTAGCATACGCAATACAGGAAAATTTTATGGTACTTTTATGTTTACGAGACATGATGACATATTGGTATCCATAGTAACAATCACAAGATTCACAACCATAGAATTTCAAGTTTCTTTTAATATTGATGATTCTTTTTTAAATAGAAATGAAAGGATAAGAGATTAAATTAGTTGAATTAAACTATCTTTGTTCATAATGAGCCCCAGTATAAAAGAATCCCAATATAACCAAAAGTACAATAGAAGAACTAGAAATCCATGTCAATCTAGGATTCCCCCAAAAAAAAAAAAAAATAGATTAGTGATTATAATAAATTTTATGATACTTTTATGTTTACGAGACATGACATATTGTTATCCATTATAACAATAACAACCATAGAGTTTCAAGTTTTTATTTTTTTATTTTTTATTTTTTATAATATTGATAATTCTTTTCTAAACAAAAATAAAATAATAAAGAGATTAAATTAGTTGAATTAAACTATCTTTGATCATAATAAGTCCCAATATATCCAAAAGTACTATAGAGAAATCCCAATACATCCAAAAGTACCATAGAAGAATCAATGAAATTCATCTCAATCTAGGATTCCCAACAAATTAAATAGATTATTGAAAAAATTTTGTGGTACTTTTATGTTTACGAGACATGACATATTGGTATCTATTATAACAATCACAACCAGAGTTTCAAGTTTTTTTTTTTTTTTTTTTAATTTTTTTTAATATTGATAATTATTTTCTAAATAGAAATAAAATGATAATAACGAGATTAAATTGATAATAAAATGATAACAATCACCCCCTCTCCTTTTATACTGTCTTTCCTTTTCATCTCCACCTTTCATGTGCATGCTAGACGATCGGTTTGGATACTTGCCCATCAGCACTCCCTATATGTCCTTATGTAGTAGTTGTAAGGCTGAAATCCACTGTTTAGACATCACCTCCACATTAATGTGATCAGAGAGTTAGCTGCAGTGCATTTAATGCGGAGGCAGCAGCTTTCACCTAAGATATTTTGGGGCTCCTCCTTATTTGATATCTCTGCAATGCTTGTCCGCCCAATTGAATTTACGAGGTTGTCACCCCTGCTGATAAACCATCTTCCAGGACCTCGGCTTAGTCTGGTCGAGGACTTTTTCATCGTTAGCACAGTCTCTGGAGCTATTATGACCAAATCTCACCTTTCTATTTTTCAACACAGTCTCTTTTGACATAGGCTCCTCCTCCTCGGACGAGTCCTTGTCCTCAGCTTGGGCCACAAGCCTAACATGCGTGTATATAATGAATTTCAGGGCCCAAGGGCCCTACAGTATTGCAATTGGTAAGCAAGAGGGCAAATATTAGAAGGCAATAATTAGTCAAGATTTTGATGAAAAAAACATATGTTTAAGGACATAAGAGCACTTGCATCAGTAAGTGCAAAATAGAAAAAGTGTTGAGATATGCACATTTTGACCAAAAAAACACCCACATCAATAGCTGTAAAATTGTGTATAAATGTATAAGTGCTACAGTAACCGTGCATATATGCACAATTACTATAACTCGTGCATATAATATTTTAGTATTTTTTTGGTAGTGTTGGGAATGTGAGAGAGAGTAGTGAGTGGGGAAATAATAAAAAAATTATAAAAGAATGAATATTTTATTGAATAAATGTGTAGAATAGATAGACTGATGTGGTATTTTGTAAAATAGATGTGTAAAATAGAAAAAATACATTTTTTTAGTGTAAAATAGAAGAAAACTTTTAGACTTACTCATACGGTTGCTCTAAAAAGAGAATGCAGACCTAACCAATAAAAAGGCCATCCTTTTTCTTCTTCTTTGTGGATAGGGGAAAAAGGTGTTGTAAAGCTGGAAAGCCCACTCATCGCATAATAATGCGTACTGGGTAATTCTTGGGCAATTCAAATAAGCCCAAAACTGCTCCACTGTGATTCCCGAGTGTCTCCATCCAGACCATCCTCAACCCCAGGCCTAGAAAGGCCCAAAACTTTGGTCTCTTGTCTAAAGCCTGAAACTGCCCCGTGTTGTCATATATACAGCAGTGTTTGTTTGATCAAAACCAAAATATAATCAGGGAAATTTTTTTATTATAATAAAATTGTAATTTTTTTACTATGTATTATGTATATGATATATGCATCTTTACTATTATAGTTTATGAATATAACACACAAAGCATTTTCCTTAGGTTAACCTTTTAATCTTTAGGAAATTGTGATTGAAGAATCTATTTTATTTGGGGGTGAGTTTTATGTAATCACAAGGATTTGTGAACAATATTTTTATGTGGCATCTTAAAGCAATGTTCATCTCCACATTAGGATTTAGGAGTAACTTGATGAAACAATCATGTTAGAAGCTCTAAGGATTACATCATCGTGGTTTTGTGACTTTTAGCCTCAATCCATAGATTCCATACATATATACAATTTAAGAAATCATTAATGGGTCACAACAATCCAAACAAACATGCATGCTTCTTTTATGGAAATTTGCAAACATGCATCATGCATGCACATAAAAAACACAAAACATCTCTCGTTCAATTAGGCTAGATTCAATTATACCCGTTTCATTTCTAAAAAACCATATAGAACTCATAGAGTAGCATACGCTATACAAAAATTTTTTTATGGTATTTTTATGTTTACGAGACATGACATATTGGTATCCACTGTAACAATCACAAGATTCACAACCGTAGAATTTCAAGTTTCTTTTAATATTAATGATTCTTTTTTAAATAGAAATGAAAGGATAAGAGATTAAATTAGTTGAATTTAACTATCTTTGTTTATAATGAGTCCCATAAAAAAGAATCCCAATATAACCAAAAGTACAATAGAAGAACAAGAATCCATGTCAATCTAGGATTCCCAAAAAAAAGATATAGACTAGTGATTATAATAAATTTTATGGTACTTTTATGTTTACGAGACATGGCATATTGTTATCCATTATAACAATCACAACCATAGATATTCAAGTTTTTTATTTAATAATATTGATAATTCTTTTCTAAACAGAAATAAAATAATAAAGAGATTAAATTAGTTGAATTAAACTATCTTTGATCATAATAAGTCCCAATATATCCAAAAGTACCATAGAGAAATCCCAATACATCCAAAGGTACCATAGAAGAATCAATAAAATTCATCTCAATTTAGGATTCCAAAAAAAAAAAAAAATTATTGAAAAATTTTTGTGGTACTTTTATGTTTAGGAGACATGACATATTGGTATCCATTATAACAATCACAACCATAGAGTTTCAAGTTTTTATTTTTAATATTGACAATTCTTTTCTAAATAGAAATAAAATGATAGGAGTAATAAATAAATTAAATTAGTTGAGTTAAACCATCTTTGATCATAATAATTTCCAATATATCCAAAACTACTATAGAAGAATTCCAGTATATCAAAAATTACTATAGAAGAATCATTAGAATCCATGTCAATCTTCTTCTATTAAAAAGAAAAGAAAAGAAGAACCCATATCAATCTATGATTCCCAAAAAAGAAAATAGTATGTAACAAAAATTAACCGAAAAATATTCAAGATAATTCACTTAATTAAGAAAAAAAGAAAAGAAAAGAAGAGGAAAGTGTAATACACGTGGTGTTAACGCGCGTGGCACTGTATAGAGCCTGAAGAATCGTAACAGTGAACGGCCCAACCTCCTTGCGTCCATGCAAAATCCTCACACCACCTCACTCTCTCTCTCTAAAATCAAACTCTTCTCTCTCTCTACCTCTATCTCTAGCTAATCTCTATCCCAAACCCAATACAATTCAATCTCTCTCTCCCTTATTAATCACTCACATAACCGTCATTCACTTTAGCTTCATAATAATAATAATAATCAAGAACCAAACCAAAACGAAACGAAACGAAACGGCCAATTCAGTCTCTCTCTCTCTCTCTCTCTCTCTCGCTTCACTCCTAAATTTAGTGGTTGACGGTTGCGATTTTGAGAGAAAACCGGCGGCAATGGCGGCACCACCAACCGCGGCGACAGTGAGCGCGAGCGTGGCGGCGGCGGCTCCCGCTCCTCCTCCTCCTTCTTCGTCTATTTACGTCGGGGACCTCCACCCTGACGTGATGGACGATCACCTCTACGAGGCTTTCAAAGGTTTCGACTCTCTCGCCTCCGTACGAGTCTGCAGAGACTCGTCGACGGGCCGCTCGCTCTGCTATGGCTACGTCAACTTCGTCTCTTCCCAAGACGGTAACCAATAACACTTATCACAATCGCAATGCTGTTCGTTTTGATTTTGTTTTGTTTTGATTGCATTGGTTTGAGCTGGTTCAATGCGGTGTCGTTTCAGATTTTTGGCATTGTTTGGGAATTGTGGAATCCTGTAACTGATTTTCACGAGAAACTGTGTTTGTTCGTAAGAAATTGTTTCGCAGTGAAAGAAATATTCAAGAATTCTTTTTTTCTTTTTTCTTTTTTTGTTTTCTGTGCTCTGTTTGGCTGCCTTGAAATTGTAGGAAAGGAATTGTTAGATTTGACTTGTTTGGAGAAAAGAACAAAGATGTCACTGAATTGAGATTTTGACCGTTTCTAAGTATTATATACTTTACAATACAATGCTTGGCTTTTGAGTTGTAATTATCTGCTTGGTTTCTAAGAAAAATGTATGAAAAGAAGAGTTTGGATATAATTAATCTTGAAAAGAAATTCCATCTGTGGGAAATAATATACAAATTTAAGATTTGTTAATGTTGATTCATTTGATTGGTTTTGTTGACTGTATATTCTTTGTTGGGCTGTGTGGCCGTTTTGCCAAAAAGGGTTTTTTTAGAGCAGAAACAAAATTGTTGTTCTGGATATTCTTGTGGGGTTGTGAGAAAGATTTTGTTTATCTTATTTATGTTTGGTTTTTATTTGTGGTTAAATTGTGGGCATGGTTTAAATTCTAATTGAAGTCGTCTCTTTTGATTGGAGTAGCAATTCGTGCAATTGAAGCAAAGAATCACACTGCATTGAATGGAAAAGTGATTAGGGTCATGTGGTCACATCGCGATTCTGATGCAAGAAAGAGCGGAAAAGGCAATCTCTATGTTAAGGTATCTGTCTTGCGTTTTTTTTTTAATATAATAGATGATTGAGATAGACTATGATACATTTAGGTCCATTGTTTCTATGATTTGGATTTGTACTGAAAGTGATTTGGGTTTTGTTGTAGAACTTGAGTGAATCAATTGATAATCCGAAGCTTCAAGATATGTTTCAGAAATTTGGGAATGTTTTGTCTTGCAAAGTTGCCATGTCTGAAGATGGGAAAAGTAGAGGGCATGGCTTTGTTCAATTTGAGTCCGAGGAATCTGCAAGTGCTGCTATTGAGAAGCTAAATGGCTCCACTGTTGAAGACAAGGAGATGTATGTGAAACTCTTTCTTGCTATTATTTTGAAAGCTGTGATCATCCATATGTGCATAATTTTGTGGGTGTGTTTGTAAGAATATACTATATGTGCCTTGGGTTTATTCTGTCTGCTTCTTTGGTCTTATGGATATTTATGATTCATAATTTTATTTGTGGCCAGATATGTTGGATGGTTTGTCAAAAAGACTGAACGGATTTTGCCTAGCCCTGATGCCAAATTTACAAATTTGTACATGAAGAATTTGGATCTAGATGTCACAGAAGAGCTTCTGCGGGAAAAGTTCTCCGAGTTTGGGAAAATTGCTAGCTTGGTTATCTCAAGGGATGACAATGGGACCTCAAGAGGTTTTGGTTTTGTAAACTTTGATAACCCAGATGATGCTAGACAGGCAATGGAAGCGATGAATGGATCACAACTTGGTAGGTTATGTATTCCTTTATAACTTTGATTGACAAAAATTGTCACTTGCCTGATTTAAAACATTTTGTCACTGTGGTTTGTATTGTAGGCTCAAAGACTTTATATGTAGCAAGGGCTCAGAAGAAAGTGGAGCGTGAGCAAATTTTGCGTCATCAGTTTGAGGAGAAACGCAAAGAGCAGCTCTTGAAATACAAGGTAGTTTTGTGCCCATTTCTCTCCCTTTATTTGTCTGCTTTTGTTTGTCTGTTCATCTTATTGCTTCCACCTCCTCCCTTCTCCCCTTTAATTGTTAAGTTACATATGTGGATGGGTCTTGAACCCACAACCTCATCCTCCACCTTGATCATACAAGGAGAGGAGGTGCCATTCAAAGTAGAGGTCATTGTTTATTCAACTTATCTCTTTTTTTTATTTTTTTTTATTTTTTTATATATAATTTGTAGGCCTCAAATGTCTATGTGAAGAACATTGATGATGATGTGACTGAAGAAGAGCTGCGAGAACACTTCAGTCAGTGTGGCACAATTACTTCTGCGAAACTTATGCAAGATGACAAGGGAATAAGTAGGGGGTTTGGATTTGTCTGCTTTTCCACCCCTGAGGAGGCCAATAAAGCAGTGAACACTTTTCACGGTTAGTTGATCATTTGTAATGTCATCTGTCCATTTCAGCATCTAAATGGGTTTGGTGTATGATGGCTTCTGAGAAATCAGCACATGAATATTTGCTAGTCCTACTTTCTATTTTACTCATTTACTCTTTTGGGTCATGGCTTGGAATTATATTTACTTTCTAACTAATGCTTCTGATATGTAATGGGCCTGTGATTGGCTGATTTTTTTTCCTAGTGATTATTATGCTTAAAAGTTTTGGCATGTCTTTTGGGACTATTTAAAATTTTCAGTGCATCTGCTAGAAAAGGATTTACACATGCCATGCTGTATATGCTTTATGCAATAATATGATTGTCATTTTGCATTGCATACCAGTTACTGATTCTGACATTGTGGTTACATGTTGCTTTAGAATGGCAAAAAATGGTCAGAAATAATAAGCTGCTGATACATGAATAGAGAATTGACCCAACTGATTAATGCTTAGAAAAAAATTCATAAAGCATGAGGTGTTGCATTATTTAACCAGATTATCTTTTTATTTGGTGATGATGTTTATTATTATTTTACAAAAATCAACTGGTCTTGTAGATTTTCCCCGTGTATATATGCTTTTAAGGGGGAACTCCATATATTCATGTTTCAGAAGCGAGGCTCACACAATTGTGGCTCTTCCATATTGGAATTTGTCTATGCAAATTGGTTTAAGTGACTTTTTATGATTTATAGATCATTCAAAATGCTGGTAGAGGAAGTTGGTAAACTTTGGAGACATGAGGGTTGGCAATCTTCTAATTTTAAAGTCGGGAACTCCATGTTTGCTATTGGAAGATGGCCCTTTTCAATTTGCTTGGTTATGGTGTCATGCAATGCCCTATTATTTGTTATTTAGCCGTGTTTTATTCTTGAGGTAACTGACTTTGTTGTCTTGTGGTATTTCTCAGGATACATGTTTCATCGGAAGCCACTGTATGTGGCTCTTGCTCAGAGGAAAGAGGATAGACAAGCCCAATTGCAGCTTCTGTATGCACAACGTATGGCAGGATTAGTGGGGCATTCAACTCCTGTTTTCCCTGGTGGATATCCTCCATACTACTACACTCCTGGTGTCGTCCAAGTGCCTCCTAGGCCTGTGATGATGTATCAGCCTCTGGAATCAAGGCCTGGATATAGGGCAAATGGTTTTGTCCCTCCAACCAGACCAGCCTTTCAAACATCTCCAGTAAGTACCCATCTGCTTAAGAGTGTAATGAAACTTTCTCTTATGTATATTTTTGTGCTATTTTACCCAATGTCATATTTCAAATTGTGGATCATCCTTGGAGAATTATAAGGGTTTGTGAGAATACATAGACCAGCATAATGCTTATGTAGTTGAAATTAGTTTTCCACACATGCTTGCTTGCTCATGTCCTTTTAATTTCTTTTGCAGCTTCCTAATACTCAAAAGCAAAATAGGCATAACAGGGGCAGAATGAACGGGCATATGCTTCCACAGGGTGGTGCTCACTCTCTTTCATATATGCCCCTTTTGCAACAGAACACTCACTCAGTGACTTCTTTAAAAGATTCAACCAATCAGCAGGTTTTTTTCTGTGTCTTCACATTATTATCTTTCTGCACTCCTAATTCATATGCTGAAGATGTTTTCTTACTCTATATTCTATTTGATGCCTGTGCATTCTACCATGCAATCTGCAGCTCCCAGATCTTACTTTAGGTTTTATTGTCTAATCCCCATGGGGAGCACGCAAATCCCAAAAACACATAGTTCCTCCCCAATATTAGAGAGAAATTGACTTCTTGGAGTGGAGCGACATACTTTTTCTAGATGTGATTGTGATGGTCTCTTCATGCATTATTGAAGTCGCAACTTCAGATTGATTGAGAGATAGGAGGCTTTGTTAGGCAGTATGAGGATCAACACTACTATAGAAGTTTTTTATTTTATTTTATTTTATTATTATTAAAGGACCCAATATAACAATTATGGTGATCCAAGAAAAGGAGCTGAAATGAGGGAATATTTGTTCCCTAGTTTCTAACTATTTTTTACCTATTCATCTTGGAGCCTTCTATTCGCCCTTTTTTTTTTGGAATTTTCAGCCTGCCAACGGTCCATGCCTAATATTCTTTCTAGATTAATATTTTCCATTCACTATGATAAATGTACCATGTGTGCTCTAATCTTTGTAAGCATGCAATGCAGCGGGTTGGGCAGGCTAAGTATGTGCCAAATGGTCATCAACGTGAGATGAGCAAAGGATCTGGTGTCTCATCTACTGCCTCTAATTCGGGTGGAGTTGCACAACAGGGAGCAGAGATGCTGAGTAGCATGCTCGCTGCTGCTTCCCCTGAGCAGCGGAAGCAGATACTTGGCGAGCGTCTCTACCCTCTTGTCCAGAAACACAAGGTACTACAAATAAATTATTAATGCATTTTAAGCACATCTGAAGAAAGTTTTCTTAGTCTTATACATAGTATATAGGACCATTATCATTGAATTAAAAGTTTAGAGAAGGGGCTGGTATGACACGCTTTGTCAGGAGGATCACTAGAATTTCTTTCTTGAAACAAAGTGAACAGGCCCTTAGGAATTCAATTTCTAATTATTTAATCGTTAGTATCATTGTTTTCAAAATTATTTTGACATTTTCAGATGCACCATAAATCCAAAGTCACATATATATATTTTTTATGTGCAGCCTGATCTTGCTTCTAAGATTACGGGGATGCTTTTGGAGATGGATAATTCGGAATTGCTGCTTTTGTTGGAGTCACCCGAATCTCTGGCAGTGAAAGTGGAAGAAGCTGTGCAGGTTCTCAAGTACTCCAAGGCCAAAGTATCTGGTCAAGATGCCCTTCATCCCAGTTACTTATCTGCTGAAGTTGCAGTCAACTAATAAAGGCAATTGCGTTTAAAATAGTACTTTTTTTGAAAGTTATAGGAAATGGTGCAGAGCTTGGCTTAAGCTCCGGGAGAACAAATTTTTTGATACTTGACATCAGTGAAACTTCCATATCTCTGGGCCTCTGGCCCTGCAAAAGACCTTTTAGTTTCTCTTCACAGAACTCTTGCTTTTCAAAGAACATTCATGTTTCCTTTTTTTCTTTTTCTTTTTCTTGTTGGATAAAAGGTTAGAAACATTCATGTTTCCTTGCAATATGACGAACTTTCATATTGTGTGGTAGTTGCATAGTTATTACTGGCAATAAGAAAGAGGCTTTTGGAACCAATGGCTTTTATGTTTTGCTATATATAGTATATACTCTCCTTTTATTGCCTTTAGTTGGGTTTATAGTGTCCTAATGAGTAATGACTAAACATATGGTTTGCATCCATTTGTTCAAGTTAATAGTTAATGCTTAATATATTCTTCTCTCTCTCTCTCTCTCTCTCTCTCTCTCACCCAAAAGTTTCAAAATTTTCTCGCTTTATATGACTATCAAGTAATGTTTTCCCCTTATTCAACAAAGTATTCACACTCAAAAGGAATTACTTAATCTGAAATGAGTTTATTTTTATTTCTTTTCATTGGAGGGTTGGGGTTGGGGGGACATGAAAAGGCTTTTCAGACTAAGTATTTTATTATTATAGTTAAAAGCAATAAGATTAAGCAATTCTATTAACAATAAGTTTAGAGTTATACCTATTTTTACAATATATTTCACAACTATAAAGGTGGCTAGTTACGAATGGTATATTGATCATTTTTATATGACTAAAGGGAAAGGTTTTACTGCATAATGGTTTTTTTTTTTTTTTTTTTGAGAGAGTTCCAAACTTATAGCGCCCGCTCCTAATGATAGCTTTTTATAATTATACCAAGATACCAATCGATTTTTGGTGTAACCAGGGATTGAATCACAAATCTCTTATTCAACCATTAAAGACTTTACTAGTTGAGCTAATTGGAATCCACCCACTACATAATGAGTTATGTGACAACAAAAAGAAATCAATATGTGTCCAAGGGTCATGTGCAATGCACATAATCAGGTGAGCCCTTAGACACTCGTCACTTTCTTTTTGCTGCCACATAATCCATTATGCAGCAAAACTTTTCCCACTATTAAATGGGTTTTTATCATTCGAAGGACCCCCAAAAATAAAATAATGCTAACATTACTTTTTTTTTTTTTTTTAATGCTAACATCATGTTGGGAAGTTTGTATAGAGAGAGAGAGGAGAATAAAGGGTAGAGTGGGAATGAGAAAGAGAGGAGATGAAAAAACTAAACAGGGGGAGGAAATATATATATATTTTTTTTGGATTTTGAAAATTATAATGAGAAGAGAGGAAATGATATGACATCCGAATATGTTTTGCATCAGCTTATAAGCTCAGTTTTTAGTTTTTTTTTTTTTTAATTTTTATGTACAACTTTTTAAAACCTTATTTTTTTTCCCACATTTTTTAACTTTTAAAAAAATTTTCAAGGTACAAATATATGTTAGCACACTTTTAGTAAAAATCTAAATAAGTTGTTCTCAAATAGACACAATCATATAGATGGAAGACTATATATCTTTTGTTCAATTTAAAAAATAAGGACATAAATTGACATTATAAGACAATCTAATTATTTTTAAATATAAGTTGATCCCCCTTCTAGATTTCCCGCCACCCCCCCCCCCCCCCAAAAAAAAAATCACCATCATAAACCCTGCAAATTCCTTTGAGTCGCTTCACTGCACTCTCCTTTCCTCTCTTTTTGTCCAAACATAATCACAATGTAACTTTGTAAAAAAAAAAAAAAAAAAAATCAACAATAGTTGATAGACAATAGACATAGGGAACGAGTTAGCTACCCTAACATGGTTTTTTTTTTATCAGTCATATGGTAAATAGACGTATTTTTTCTCCTTGAGCCTTACTCTTTTCTATCCTTTTATAAACAAGAAGTAGATTTAGTTTTTTCTTATATAAATAGGCTATTGTATATATTTTCTAACATTAATAGGACATCAAATAAATCAAATTGTTTATAAGTATTTTTAACTTGACTTGGGAAAAACCTTAGATATGTTTGTTTATATTTAATAAATGAGTTACGCCAAAATTTAGACTTAACTATTAAATAAGCTAAACTCAAATATAAAAAGTTGAAATTGTGACTTTCAAAACACAATTTCAATTAAATTGTGAAATTATATATATATTTTTTTAGGATTTTAAAATTATAATTGAAATGGTATATTTTTAAAACACAATTTTCAAGATTCTATGTATAATTGATAACGGGTCGAATTTGGGTTCTAACAACGAATCGTTTTTTTTTGACTAAGTAATTATTTATACAGGTGCGAAAACTCGAACCTCCGAGCTAACAGTTTCATGGTAAATTAGGTACCACTTGGACTAGAAGACCCAGTGGTAGCAACAAAACGTTTTAGTCGGTTCTTTTTTTTTTTGGTTACGGTTTTAGTTGGTTGTACACCCTACAAAGTACTAGTAAATAAATAAAAAAGAGCTTTAAAAGTAGCAAACGTTAACAAAGGACCCAAGCACAATGGATAGTCACAAGCGAAGCAGAAAGAGCAACAAGGAAACGTCGTCGTCTTCAAAGAGACGCAGAACCAGACGTTCCAACGATTCAGAGTCCGAGTCCGAGTCTCAGTCGGACGACTCGTACAGCCAGGACTCGTCACCGGAGCCACGGGACTCGCGGAGGGGCAAGGAACGAAGAAGCAGCAGCAGCCGCCGCAGCCACCGGAGCTCGAAGCGTAAGCATGACTCCGACGACAGTGACGATGATGACCGTGGCCGCAAGAAGAAGTCCTCCAGGAAAATCACCGAGAAAGAACTCGCTGAATACCAGGCCAAGAAGGTTTGGATTTGCTCTTTTTCTGTTGAATTCTAGGGTTTGGTTTTTTGTTTGTGACGCGGTGATGGTAACATTGTTACTTGTTTTGATTGTGTAGCAAATGCGAGTTGCGAAGAAATTGAAGACGCAAACGGTTTCTGGTTATTCCAATGATTCGAATCCCTTTGGCGATTCTAATCTCACTGAGAAGTAAGTTTTTTTGTTTGAGCTTTAAATTGTTTAAATTTTTTGCCTAGATTTTTATTAAACATATATGGATTGTGTTTAGAATAAGAAAGAATATCAATTAAGGCCTAGTAATTAGTGTACAATTTGGAATTTGAATAATGGTGAATGTAGGATAAAAAGTGCACTTGTAACACACCAAAGCTAGCCCACACATCTTGAATCTTTTGGTAATTAATATTGTTTTTCATTTAACTTTTTACTGGCTATTAATAAGAAGCTAGCATGTTCATAAAATGAATGTATTTGATATGAGAATGTTAAGATGGATAAGTGGAAATACACAAAAAGATAGGATTTTGTTCAAAATGAGAAAATCCGTTTAAAGATAGGGGTGGCCCCTATTGATGAAAAGATGAGGGAAAGTTGCTTGAGAGAGTTTGGTCATGTGTGGAGGACATCGATTAATGCACCGATAGGATAGAGTGAAATAATTCAGGGAGGGAACAAAAAAAAGGTAGAGGAGGATCAAAAATTTACATTAGTTGAAGTAGTTAAAAAGACATTTCAATTAAGGAGACAACAAAGGCTATGACTTTGGATAGCATAGAATCGAGGGAAAGGATACATGTGGATGACCATAATTAATCTTCTTGAGGATCCATAGCTGACCCTAAAAAATTTGGAACCAAGAGCTTTGTAGCTTAACATCTTGGCATCTCCTAGGGTTTCTAAGACATCCAGGGTTTAAATCTCTCCTTCCTCAACTATTGATGTATCAAAAAAAAGAAGAAGATTTAATTGATCATACTGTGATCTGGTATACATGTTATTAGTAACTAATAGTTCATATATTATGTGCATACCCTCTTGGCTAAACAATTGTTCTTATTGTGATGGGTTGACTCATATCAATTATTGGAAAGTATTTTTTTTTTTTTTATTGCAATGAAAGCATCACTTCATAATATGTAATGTGTGTTTGCAGATTTGTGTGGAAAAAGAAGATTGAGCGAGATGTTTCCCAAGGGGTGCTGCTTGATGTGTCAGTTAAATCTGAGAAAAAAAGAGATATAGAAAGGCTGGTATGAGTGCTTAATTCAAGATTACTGCTCTGCATATCATTTATTTTTCTAGTGCATTCCTTGTCTTTGTGCATTGTTAAGCCTGTTTTGGTCATTGAGAAGGCTGTAATACTATTTGATCTGTTACCTTTATTTAAGTTAAAATGTCTCATGTACTAGTTGTAAAACATGTTGGTGCATTGATTTTCATACTTGGTTGGTGGAAATTATTTTAGAGATATTAACTAGATGTAGAATCCAATTCCAATATTTTGGTACCAAGTATTTGTTGATGTTGAAGCGAACTGAAACTCATGGAGAGGGAGGGAGAATGATTGTCGAAGACCTTTTTGAGTTTTATTTTTTATTAGTTAATGTATTAGATAATGGGACTTATCAAAACCAGAGAAGGGGGGGGGGGGGATCACTTATTGGAATTTAGTAATGGTTGATGTTGTAACTAGATTTAGAATGTAGAAGCCAACTGAAACCCATGGAGAGGGAGGGAGAATGATTGTCAAAGAACTGTTTGATTTTTATTTTATATTAGTTAATGTATCAGAGAATGGGAAAAAAGAAGGGAGGAAAAGTCACTTATTGGAATTTAGTAATGGCTATAAAACATATAACTTGATGTACTATGCCATTCACTTTCACAAAATAAATGATGGAGATGGCTTTTTGAGGGTCAATGACTGTTTCCAAAAACCCAAACTTATAATGCAATCTTTAATTGTATCTTGCCCCATTTATATTCTTCTTTATTTTAGGATCTGTAAAATGGTTCTGTCATCATCTTCAAATTTATTCCACATTTGTACGTTGATGCTCCTTTTCTTATTCTTTTAATTTATTACTTGCCATTGAATGAATTCGAAGCACATCCTATATGGTTCTTCAGCCTTGGATGTATATCGTGCTTCCTGTGAATCTGCGATCTGTACATCAATTTTATATTGTAACTCATGTTTCTGGTTTCTTAATGCAGGCTGAGATTGAGAAGGTAAAAAAGAGAAGGGAGGAAAGGGCTCTTGAAAAGGCACAACGTGAGGAAGAAATGGTAAATTGAGTTCCATGATATCTCAACATTTCTCTTCTCAATTTATTGGCAGAGAGAACTAGAATGTATCTAATTTCTGCCTTCCTTAAGGTTAATTGACATTCAGATGTGATATGGTTTAGTAAGTCTATTTGTTTTTGCAGGCAATGTTAGCCAGAGAACGTGCTCGAGCTGAGTTTCAGGATTGGGAGAAGAAGGAAGAAGAGGTATGTTTCTGGACTGTAATCTGTATTCTTTTCCCTTGTCCTTTCCTTAATGTGTTGAACCTTCAGTTTCTGTTATTATTCTCTTGTTTCCGTGATCAAGATATCATTTCTCTTCCCTTGATAATATGTTGACCGACGTTTTTCCATCTACAGTTCCATTTTGATCAAAGCAAAGTCAGGTCAGAGATTAGATTACGTGAGGGTCGTATCAAGCCTATCGATATTCTCTCCAAGAACCTCAATGGCTCTGATGATTTTGATATAGAAATAAATGAACCATACCTTGTTTTCAAGGTAATTATCACTCCTCATTTTGAGATCTTAATTTCCGATCAAAGTTGATCCTTTGTCTTTTTTACTGTCCATTTTCCTTTCATTTGCCTTGCAACTTCTTAGCTCTTTCATGCTTCTGTCAAGGGAAAGAGTAGATAACCAGAGAGATAATTGATCTCTGCTTTTATGGTGCTCTTAGATCTGTTCTCTTTATTCCTTCCCCCCCCCCCCCCCCCTTCCTTTTCGGGGTGTGGGCAGGCCAGAAGGGATATTGTTTTGTTCATTAGTTATAATGGATGCATTGAATCTCAATACTTATAATGGATGCATTTATGGTCCAAATACTTTTTCTTAGTTGAGGACTACATGCTACATGAACTAATATCGAAGCTTCTATTCCTTTAGTACATCCTCCAAATGTTCTGTAATTTGATTCTAAATACAGTTTAAAGATTCAGTGATGAACATGCACTGATTATAACCGTTATTTATTTTATTGATTATGTTTTTACAATTTTCATTGGTGTTTGATATGTATGTTGTGCAGGGCTTGACAGTAAAAGAAATGGAGGAGCTTCGTGATGACATAAAAATGCATCTGGACTTGGACAGGGCAACACCAACACATGTAGAGTACTGGGAGGTATGAATCTGTTCCCTTTCCTTGCTTGTGTTAGTGGCTATCTAGTCCTTAAGAATATTTTGTAATTAATTATCCAAATTGTCCTTTTGCCTGTTTCCTTCAAGGGTAGTATTGTAATTGTTCTAGATGTGAAGTCAAGCCCATGCCGATAAGTTAAATGTTGGCATGCATCTTGTGTATGTGAATAAGTTATGCAAAATATATGAGTGTACAATTTTAGTCTTGCCTGTTATTAATTTTTCATACTTAGTGCCTTATATATTTGAATATGCCCATGCTTAACATTGTGTGGTCAGTGGTGTGGTAACTGTGGTTGTTTCATTGATCTTTTAGACTATGATGATTGCTGGAGTCTAAATTGTTGAATACTCTAGGGTTTGTTTGATAAGGTTGTTGCTTTCCTGTGAAGTAGTATTGTACTTGCATTAGGAAGAAAGCAGAATTTGGCACTGTTAGGCCAATAAGATCTATCTCAAATGGTACATCCTCTTGTTTACTCCTTGTAAAAGTAAGGTAAAGGCTGAGGTTGGAGGCTCAAGAAAGCCACGCATTTGTGTAAATTTCTCTATGCTTTCCAAAAGTCCAGTTTTTTACTTAAAAAAAAAAGCATCATTATCTACCACAAAAGATACATATGAGAAGTATAGTGCAATGGAATAAATGTGTGTGCTTAGTGCAATCTTTTGCAACTATGTCTGAGATGGGTTAGCTCTCCTTTAGAATTAAGGAATTTATCCTCTGCATGTTTCGATTGCATGAATTTCCTTTGCATATATCCTTCAAGAGTAATGGTTATTAATTAATTATCCAATTTATCTAGTCCTTGAGAATGTTTAGCAATGTAAAGGACTGGCTCTGCACAACCCCTGATAATGTTTTGATGTTTGATGACAAAAGTGGATTGACATAAGCCAAATTGGGGAACCTGTCTGTGTTTGTGGTGGGTTTAGTGTTAGGCGAATTTGTGGATCTAGGGTTTAGAGTTGTAGAAGGTTTAAGTCTCAAAATTAGTCTTTGATGGCTATTTGATTGAGAAATATGCGAGGTTTTAGGATTTTAATAGCCAAGTTGGCTATATCTTATATAATACGACTTTATTTACAGATTTCCTTTGTGTGCCCTTTTTTTTTTTTTATTTTTTTTAAGAAATCCTTTACCATATAGGAAAGTAGACCATAAAATAGGCAATATTGAGATTTTGGCCAATGAACTCTAGCATAGATGGTACTTCCACCTCCCGTATAGAATGGGTGGAGACTAAGGTTGTGGGTTCAAACCCCCTGAGGTACATTTGTGTAACTTACTAATAGAGAAAAGGTAATATTATGTGTTTTTTTTGAATGAGTATGTGGTTTAGAACTTCTCTTGCTTGATTGGAGGTCATTTTACTTATATTTGGCTGGAGGAACTGGGTTGGCAAACATTCTCCGGATATTTGGAACTTAGTCCCGTTATGTTTGATATGACATGGTGGAGGAAATGAAATCTCCCTACTTTTGAGGACACAGAATTTTCGGTGACTCAATTACTCACATTGCTTCTTCTATCTTTATTTGATTAGTCTCATGCATGGGGCTTTACTAACAATAACTCAATCCCTGTTTATAGAGTACTTACATTTTTGCATATAATACCGATTATTTGTAATTATCTGGGCTTGTGCATCACTATGTAAATGGATTAGTCTCTTTTTTAATTCAATAAAATTCTATTACTTATTAAAAAAAAAAGAAAAAAAGAAAAAGAAATAGAGAACTTCTTTGCTTTGTATTGAAATTTTTTTATACATATTTTTGTATCTTCTACACATATTGAAACCTGATTTCTCCTATGAACTGCAATGCATAATGGACATCATTCATAAGGCCATTGCCTGAACATCATTTGAATTAGCAACTTGAAAGTCGGAAGAATGTTGGCTTTGAATGACTTAGGTAACAGTTTGTGTTTATTGTTTGGCCAATTATACGATGTCTTGACATGTGCAATGCAACAGGCACTCATGGTGGTTTGTGACTGGGAGTTAGCTGAAGCTCGGAAAAAGGATGCACTGGATCGTGCTAGGGTGCGTGGGGAAGAACCTCCTGCTGAGTTGCTTGCTGAAGAAAGGGGTCTGCATTCCAGTATTGAAGCTGATGTCAGAAATCTTTTGCAAGGAAAGACTTATGTGGAACTAGAGGGAATGCAGTCCCAGATTGAGTCACAGATGCGTTCTGGCACAGCAAAAGTAGTTGAATACTGGGAGGCTGTTCTTAAACGCCTCCATATCTACAAGGCCAAGGTATGTATCTTTAGATCTTCAACGGGTTAGTATTTTAGCAAAAGTTATATATTCATATATAATGGTTGTTTGCTTCAAATACAGGCTTGTTTGAAGGAAATTCATGCTAAGATGTTGCGCAAGCATTTGGAACGCCTTGAGGAACCTTTAGAGGGTGAAAATGAATTGGAGTCTGATCACAGTTTAGAATTGAAAGAGGACAACAGTGACCATGATGTTATTGGTATGTACTTTTTGTAATTTCTTTTTACCTACTTTGCTCCTAGGAATAGTGCTCATACATTTTTCCATGTAGATGCTCAAAATTTCTCTCCAGAACTCATTAAGGAAGAGACTAACGAGGATGAAGAAGAGGCTGGTTCATTTTCACCAGAACTATTGCATGGTGATGAAAATGAAGAAGCAATTGACCCTGAAGAGGACAGGGCTATGCTGGTAAGTTAACAAACGCAATGCATTCACTATTTAAGTGTGAGCTTGTAACTGTAACTCACCAAAAATATAAAAATAGAATTAATGCAAATGAGTATTTCAGCAGATATTTTCACCTGTATAGTAGGTCTGCAAACAATTTACTTCTATTAGAGCATGCAAGCAGATATCGTCATTGATTTTACCATATAATGTTTCGATAAATTCACAGGAGCGAAAACGTATAGCTGTTGTAAAAGAACAGCAAAGAAGGATGCAAGAGGTCTTGGCATCAAAGCCAGCTCCAGCAGAAGATAATTTTGAGCTAAAAGCCATGAAAGCCATGGGAGCCTTGGAGGAAGGGGATGCAGTTTTTGGCTCTGGTGCTGAAGTGAACCTGGACTCTCAGGTAGCTTTTCTTGGTCATTCTCCCCCATCTTTTTACCTTTATTCTGTAGTATATATGTACTTCTTTTTGAATTATTAATTTTTATTATTATATGGATTCAGGTGTATTGGTGGCATGACAAGTACCGACCAAGGAAGCCAAAATATTTCAACCGTGTTCACACAGGATATGAGTGGAATAAATACAATCAGACTCACTATGATCACGACAACCCACCTCCAAAGATTGTTCAAGGATATAAATTTAATATCTTTTATCCAGACCTTGTTGACAAGACAAAGGCTCCAACTTACACTCTTGAGAAGGATGGGAGCAACGGTGAGACTTGCATTATACGGTTCCATGCAGGGCCCCCTTATGAGGACATTGTAAGCTTTCTTGACTGGTGGTGGTCATTTTTTATCAGCAATTTTGTTCATAGGAGCCACTTCACTGACTTGATTATATTACAGGCTTTCAAGATTGTAAACAAGGAATGGGAATATTCTCATAAGAAGGGCTTCAAGTGCACATTTGAACGTGGAATTTTGCATGTATATTTCAACTTTAAACGCTACCGCTACCGCAGGTGATATGTGGCTAGTTTTCTTACCTTTTCCTCTAAAGATGTAAAACTCCCCTGTGGCGAGGGTTTTGAAGATTCCATAGGTATTACAATTTTGAGCTTATACAAATTGTGTTGTAGATATCATTCGATCTAATAGTGTTAACAGAAACCTTTACACCAGTTAATAGATTTTTTTTTTTGGTTTTATTATTTTCTAACATTTTTTGAGATGATATGTTTTATTTATCAATTATATCAGTAGAAAAAAACTATGCTCTCCCTGGTTCCCTTGAAATTCGCGCAGCTCCTTGGTCATGGAAGTGGAATTAGAGCAATTACATCAGCTTGTGCATAAATTTTTCCATTTTACACATCTAAAACCTACTTTTTCTATTTTATACTCATTTTTGCAAAACACCAACATCAGTTGGTCTATTATACACCTATTCAAATAAAATATTCATTTCTTTACCCACACAGCCACCGACCCACACCCACAATCCACACCGGTATCACACTGGAATCCACACAACCCACCGGTAGAAATTTCTTTACCCACACAGCCACCGACCCACATCCACAATCCACACCGGAATCCACACAATCCACCAGCAGAAAACCAGAAAAACAAACCTAGCAAAATGGATCAAAACCCAATTATCAAGATCGACGCCTCCGGTGGCGATGGCGAGAACGAGAAACAAGATTGACGGTTTACATCAACATCTTCGATGGCAATGGCGAGAACGAGAAACAAGATCGACGCCTCCAAAGGCAAGCGGTGGCGGTGGCGGTGGCGATGGCGATGGCGAGAGACATTCAACACGAAACCCACTGATCAAGCCCATTCAACCCGAAAACAATGAGAAACAAAGGAAGAAAGAGCGATGGACGGCGGTGGCGATCGACGAAAGAGGAAGAAAGATTGATGAGAGGAAGAAAAAGAGCGTTGTGCGCCTGAGAGGGAGAGAGAGGGAGCTGAGAGTCAGGTACAGAGAGAAAAAATTGTTAAAAAAATATATGCACATGCTACAGTACCCGTGCAAATATGCACTGGTATTATAGCAACTTGCATTTATGCACAAGTTTACCCAAATTGATGTGGGTGTTTTTTTCTTCATATTGTGTAAAATGAGCACCTTTTTCCATTTTACACAATTTTACATCAACTGATGTAATTGCTCTTAGATACTGTCAAACGAATCAACAGGTAGAGTTAGGCGAATTCTTTGTGTTCATCATCCTGAATAGGGAACATGAAGTATTTTCTCATTTCAATAAAACTTCAGTACTTATTAAAAAAAAAAAAAAGAAGAAAGAAAGAAGAAGGTACGGTATGAATTCTTCAGCAAAAAATGAAGGAGAAAAAAGACGGCCATTTTGTACTTTGAGGCTTAACGCCAATTTACTTTGTTAGCTCTGTTCTGAAAACCAGGACATGCAGGAAAGTGAATTTTGACACGGGCTCGAGCTGCTAGACTATCTAACTGCTGAGTTTATAAATTTGTTTCTAAAGCATAATTAAAACCAAAAAAAAAATATAAAACAGAAAAGAGTCTGAGCAAGTTATTGCATGGAATCAAAAGATGGACAGGTTAATTTCGTTGACAAACGGCGTGAAAGGGAACAGTGGAGAAGCTGGATTTGGAGTTTGCCTCCGAGGAATGAGAATAACCAGATGGTTTTAAAAAGCCTCTTTGGCAAGGAAACATGAAAGTTCTTCAGATATAGAAATATGGAATGCTTTAAAGTAAAACCAAGAAGCATTCTGTCGGTCATTATTCTTGGTCCATAAGTGTCAAGGATTTTGAGCTCCCAGATCTTGAGCCACGCCATTTCTTCCAACATTCAACAAATATTATTGCAAAAACAATTGTCTTCTTCTATTGCGAAGTACTTTATTTGGTATACTTTTTCTTAACTGTCAAGTATACACACGAATGAAAAGCACTAATAAAATCCAAGAAAATACCTAACGTTCTTAATAAGAGGGTCATAGTTAACTCTTAGATATATTTGTATAAATTAAATCCTATTATGGTTAACCATAAATGTGTGTTTCAGTTATTTCAATTGATTAAGTTTCTTATCGTTGAATAAGGAATGTTTTGTAGAAAAATAAAATTCCATTAAGCTGATGAAAAATACTACCACAAAAACAGGGACGGACCTACACTATGTAAGAGGGGGGCCATTGCCCCCCCCCCCCCCTCCAAAAAAAAATTAAGATTTGCCCTTATATATATATATATATTTGTCTCTCCTCCTCTAAAATATTTAGATATTGACCTACAAGAAAATAAATAAATAAATAAAATTCATGCCCCTTTAACTACACAACCAAAATAAAAAAATAAAAAAAATATGGACTAAACAAAAATTGCACACAAAATAAGAAATACTTATTTTGTATGTTATACTTTGTTGATGTGTTTTATAATATGAAATGTTTAAGAAATACTTATTTTGTAGGTAGTATTTTGTTGAATATAAAATAGATATTAGTTTTTATTTTCATAATTTTTTTTTTTTTGGTTTTAAGCTTTGCCCCCCTCAGGTATGAATCCTGGTTCCGTCCCTGCACAAAAATGAATAATGTAAAAACCCCACACATCAAAATATATAATAGAAGCATATCAACAGGCTAGTGGTAGGAAATTGAGATCAAATCAAAGAGTATAGAATATCAGAAATGGTCTAAAAATAAGAATATTAATCTTAAATGGAAACAATATCTCTACATACACTTAAAATTTCACAAAATATTTTATAACTGCAGTGACAAGTTGTTTTTTGTTGATAATAAATAATATAGTGATGTTAGTAGTAGGTTCGAATAGAACCAATAAAAACATGGTAATTCAATTGGTTTGAAAAATGTTATAAAAGTGTTTTTTTTTTTTTTTTTTTGGGTAGAAGTTATCAAATTTTTGAGTACATACTACTTAGCATTATTAAACAAAAGCTCAACATAATAAAATGGAAGAATTTGATCAAAAAAAAAAAAAAACGAAAGCCCAACATGGTAAAATGGAAGAATTTGGTCTGAAATCTGCTTAGGCCCAATGACACCCAATTGCCAAAAAAAGCCCACAATACAATAAAACCCTAAAACCCTAATTTCTTACAGCAACGGTTCCGTTTTCTTCTTTCTAAAACCCTAGCAACCAAACTCCCCTCTCTCTCTCTCTCTCTCTCTCTCTCTCTCCATGGCAATGGCCATAGCCGATCCAAACCCACCTCCCACAACCTCAAGGGTTAGCCCCAAGACCATCCAGAAAGCTGTGAAGGCGCTTCTCAAATGGCGAGACTCCAAATCCCAGACCCAAAAACCTCAACTCCTCAGCGACGACGAGTTCTTCTACCTCATACTCACCCTCAAGAAAATCCCCACCCAAATTCGCACTAACCCGTACAAAATTCCAATCCCACATCCCCTTCTCGCTCAAGAGCTCTGCCTCATCATCGACGATCGGTCTCACTCCAATCTCGATAAGGCCGCTGCTAAGTCCAAAATCGAATCTGAGCAAATACCCATCTCGAAAGTTCTCAAATTGTCCAAGTTGAAATCGGATTATCGCCCATTTGAGGCCAAGAGGAAGCTGTGTGATTCGTATGATATGTTCTTTGTGGACAAGAGGATTGTGCCGCTTATGCCCGGTTTGTTGGGGAAGCATTTTTATCAGAAGAAGAAGCTTCCTGTGCCTGTGGACTTGACTCACAAGAATTGGAAGGAGCAGATTGAGAGGGCTCGCTCTTCGGCTTTGGTGTATTTGAGGAGTGGGACTTGTTGTGTGGTGAAGGTTGCGAGGTTGAGTTTGGGGAAGAAGGAGATTGCGGAGAATGTGGTGGCTGCGATCAATGGGGTTGTGGAGATTGTGCCGCGGAAGTGGGATGGTGTGAGGTCACTGCATTTGAGGCTTATGGAGTCAGTGGCATTGCCGGTGTATCAGGCTGTGCCGGAGGTGACGTTGAAGGCTGAGGAAGTGGAGGAGGAGAAAGGGGAGGAGGTGGTGGAGAAGGAAGGAAAGGGTGAAGAGGTTGGTGCGGATGAGGGGAAGAAGGGAGAGAAAGTGAAGAAGAAGAAGAAGGGAAGGATTCATGAAATGAGGTATATGGATGTCAATATTGGTGATGTGTTTGATGAAGATCAGTTGGGGAGTGATGAGGGTGAGGATGTTGGTGAAATGGGTAGTGGTGAATTGGAGAGTAAGAAGAGGAAAAAGGGAGATAAGAGTAAGACTGAGGGAAAGGATTCTGGCAAGTCAAAACGCTTGAAGAAGTTGGATAAGGCGAAGAAGGAGGATGGCCTTATAGAGAACAATGATGGGTTGTTGGCTGCCAAGGGAAAGAAGGAAGATGGTGTGAAGAGAAAGAAGGTTGGGTTGTCTGTTGAAGATGTGAAGTCTAGTGAAAAGAAGGTAAAGAAGGAGGATGGTCTTAAAGAGAACAATGATGGGTTGTTGGCTGCCAAGGGAAAGAAGGAATACGGTGTGAAGAAAAAGAAGGTTGGGTTGTCTGTTGAAGATGTGAAGTCTAGTGAAAAGAGGTTGAAGAATAAAGATGGTCTTACAGAGAACAGAGATGGGTTGTTGGCTACCAAGGGGAGGAAGGAAGATGGTGTAAAGAAAAGGAAGGTTGAATTACCTGTTGAAGACGAGAAGTCTAGTGAAAAGAAGTTGAAGAAGAAGAAGAGTGCTGAGGTGAAGTTGAAAAGTGGAGAGAAGGAGATGAAGCCTAAGAAAAGCAAGAAAGCAGTGGAGTAATTTGATTTAGAAGACTAGAAGTTAGAGATGGTAATTCATCCTCTGGAAAATTTTGTTTTGATTGTTTAATACATAGTATTTTGTGTGTGTGTTTTATTCTTTTCTATTTTAAGGTTAGACTATGAAAATTTTGCTAATTGACATTGCTAGTCACTTTATTTGGTATCTTGATTATGAGGAAGAATATAAAGTGATTGATATTATGTCACAGTGCTTTATATTTTCGTCATTTTTATATCTGAGTCTGGTCTTGTTTTTGTATGCAAAGTTCAAAATTTCTATTGTCCTTATTGTTTTAATATTCTGTGTCAAACCAGGAGTAGAATTCATTTCATGGTTATCTATGTTAAATTATATATAGTTGTAAGTTCACCAAGAAAAGGGTGAGTGCCTTGACCAAACCCTGTATTGTGGTTGTTGTTAAAAGTTAAAACTTCCTGTTACTCTATTTTGGTGCATACTTGAGGATATCATGTAATAATATTATTTGTATCATATATCTTGAGCTGCGTTTTAGCCAAGTTGAACATGGAAGTTTGTAGGCATCTGTAGTCTGACCTGGAAATATGAAATAAAAGATAGAATTAATTATAAGAGAGATTAAACATTTTGTTGGTCACCTACAATAGAGGTTCACTCTACTAATCTAGATTATAAATCATTATTATGAAACTTATGGAAAGGATTATCAATCAGTTGTATGTTTTGGTCAAGAATTTGCTGAAACTTGTGAATGAGTTATAGCTCAATTGGCACTTCTTCATAATAATGGGATGGAGGTTAAATGGTTCAAGAGCTACTAAATGTGTGTCTTATACTCCACTTCAACAAGTTAGAGTTTTTGGTGGAACCGGTGAACCACTCTAGCTGGTTAGTAACTTACCAAAATTTTTATTTTTTTTGCTGAAACTTCTTGCTTTTTGACACATTGGATAGTTTTGGTTCTCTGAGTATGGTAGTCAAGCTATTGTTTTGCAGGGAGTGCTAGTTTGAGGGAGTTAATTAGGATGAGGGTCTGATGACTTTTCTAATCTTATGCAAGTAAAGATATTTTGGTTCTCTAGTCTATTTTGGTCTCTCTGATTGCTGAAATTTGCTAGGGCTGCTGAATTTAAGGAATTGTGCGGTTAAAGATGCTATTGTGATGTTGGTCTGGATTCTCAAGCTTGTGTACTGACTACTGAGTTTGTTTAAAAGTGATGCCGAACTTTTTATTTTTTGGTCTCATGGAACCTTCCTTCCTCATAGACAAAGGCATGATTTGATAGCATTCGTGCAAGAGATCAGTGATGAGCCATGGCGATAAGTCTATTGACTAGCAAGGGTATAGATCATCGGAAATTGTAGAGTGGAACTAGTTTTTAGATTATTTTATTCTTTATTTATACTGATAAGGACGGGTGGGATAGGCAGGGGTTGGTGCCTTGGTGGGTACTCTGTTTAGAGGGTTGAAGTTGGTCTTCAGGGTCAGATGGTGTAGGACTCAGATATTCTACAGAAAGAATCTCTACAAACTTTAACTGAGCTGTTGACAGTTTAACAGGGGATAACTTAGGTCATGAACTTCTACATCAAGACGTCATTTATAAACTGCTTTATTAACTTCATCCAGCTTGTACTTGCTGCATTTTAATCTGAACCTACATTCAGGTCTTCAATGTGATTTGCTATAAAGATACTTTTAACATATTTTTGTGCGTCTATGATCTCATCATGCATATATGAGAAACATTACCTGGCATTTGGTTTATTAACTTGAGAAAAGTGGTTGAACAATGTTTGCTTCACTATGTGGATAGGAAGATTAATGATCTGGCTGTTAAGGGACTTATAAAAAAAAGGTCATTATGTTATAAATTTCTATATGCTTACTCTTATAGATAACACCATCCAGTTGATGAATTTATTATATGTTGATCCAACTGATAGCATATTTTCTTGTACATCATTTGATTTTTTGTTTTTCAAGTTTTAGTGGGGTCAATTATGAAATTTTACTTAAAAAGTAAAGGTCTAATGTAAGTGTCAATCCTTCGCTTCTAATTTGATCAATTATTAACCCCTTAAGCATTATGTTTGTAACAAAGAACATTTTGTTAAAATAATCTTGGCAGAGTTAAATCATATCATATGCACATGATTTCGTCCAATCACCAATGTTACGTAACTAAAATTATAATACACTCATTTTATCAATTCCTTTATTAAAAAAGGGTGATGTTTGGGTGTCAAGATTGGGCTTGTACTTTGTACTGATGGCCATGGTCTTAAGATTATATTGTTGCCATTGTAAACTAGCTGATCGTGGGTTTTAGCTCTGGATCCGGTATATGGGGCATGAAGGATACTGAAATTTGATATAGATGCTGTATGGCATAGGTATATTGTTTTATTTACGGAACTGAGGATTCTCACCCAAATTCTTCATATGGGGAGAAACATATAATTCCACTGATGTATAATCTTGAAATGGCATTTGAGGGAGGATTCAGAACCGTGTTCATCATTGTTTGTTTAATGCTGTTGATATGGCAGAACTTCGGGTGCTTAAAGACATCTTGACCTTTGCACTAAACTCGGGTATACTCAGGATCATTGCATAGGATCATAGGTTTCTTTTCTTGGTCACATATATATTGCAGACTCCAAAAATTGCTGCACCATGAGCTTGCATATGATAGAATGGGTTGGTTTTTAGAGATGATTTAAGGTATTCTAGCTAAGGTTATAAAGAAACGAATTTGATATAGATGGCGTAGTCTTGAGATGGCAGAGAGGATTCAAGCATTGTGCCATATTTAAAACTTAAACATACTATTTAAGCTCATTCTATTGCATTAAGAGTAGTATGTTAGAACTTATTGGAAACGTCAAATTTGAGAGAAACCAAAGTCAACAGGAGACTTCCCCTTCTCTTCTTACTAATAATTTATGAATGAAAGAAAATAAAAGAAAAGAAGTTGAGTATTTGTATTTTGTACCAGAGAGAGATCAGGACTCGTCATGCTTAGGTAATAACGCAATGTAAGGAATATCTTGTGGAATATTTCAAATATTGAGAGGGTGACAGGGCCTTTTTTAAACTAAGTAAAAATTATCTCCAAGGAAGAGGCTTATGACTTATTTGTTGGAGATAATTAATCGTGCTGCACTGAGGCCTAAAGGCAATCTTTTTTTTTTGCCTTTTTTTTTTTTGCCATTTTTTTTATTGCTATAAAAAACTTAGTCAAGGTAGCCCTTCAATCCCCCTTCATCATTTCCTTCTTGTGAGTTGAATCCCAAATCTTTCAAACTTACCTCACAAACTTTTTTAGGTAGTAGATAGGATGTTTTAGATACTTCACACTTATTCCAGGACACACAAAGGTAATAGAGTTTTATTGTATACATAACACAAGTATGTAAGAGGCTCTAATACCAGTTACAAACACACACACAGAAAACTCAAAAGAACCCCAAAAAGAAAAACTATAAGTTGGCTATGCAGATAACTGTATAAGGACTGGTTACTGTTAAAATCATAATTTTTTTTTTTTTTTTGCAAAACACGGTCGTTCGATGATTCCTTTAATTGCTACTTCAGAAACTTAGGAGCAAAAATATTAAATACTATGATGATTACAATAAACACCACTAGAAGCTTTTCAAAAAAAAAAAAAAAAACACCACTAGAAGTAATCACATTGCTTTTTGACTAGTTGCATTATTCTAAGTGACTTCTCATTTCCATTCTCTTACCCAGGGGTGTAGCTAGGATTTTCCACTTGGGGGGCGGAATTATATATTTATATGCTAATCATAACTCATAATTAGTACAGTAATTATATTTTATATATAATAGTCAAATTTAACATACCAATGTTGGTACAACTTATAAGGCACCTGGATTCAAAAGGAAAACAAAAAATCAACTAAAAATATATAAAAATGAGATGATAATAATGAGAGAAAAACATATGAGGAAAAAAATTGGAAATATGAGAAAAGGATCAAATTTTGTGAAAAAATGACGAAGATGGGACTTGAATAAATGAATTTGAAGGCTAAGAATAAAAAGAAAAACACAACAATTCGAGCAACACTCATTGCATTTAAAAATTGAAAACAATAGGAACAACATCCTTTTTCTATTCTTAGAAAAAATAAAAAGAAAGACACTTGGAGATAAGGGATTTATAAGATTTTGGTAGAAGTGTATGTATTGTTTGGGTGGAGTCAACTTGAGAAACTAACTAAATATTAGAATTGTAAATGGCTAAATGCAATCATTGTTATATTTTAAAGGGAAATAACATAAAAACTAACAATGAACAGATCTCCATGACATTTTTTTTAAAGGAAAGTCATTATCCAAAATTAGAGTATAGAGAAAACTAAGCAAAAAAACAGTAACCAAAAAAAGAAAAAGAAAAAAAAAAGCATGAATTGTGAAGATGACGAATATTCATAACTAATTGGAACTCTAAAACCAGAGACTATCTTTTGTTCAATAGTTTGGAAACTCCAGGTTCTTGGCATGTTTTGCAAGTAAGTGGGCCACTTGGTTACTTTCTCTTTTATTATAATTTAAATTGAGTTAAGAGTAGTCTAGACTCATGTATTAGGTGGCCTATCCAACTATGCTAGACCAATTTTCTTCCATTGACAGCAAGAAGGTTTTGTGAAATTTTTTGGAGGGGCCAATTATTATAATTTGTAGAGGCCCACCCAATTTATTTTTATATAGCACTATATGAGTATTTCAAAAGTTTTGGGGGGGCCATTGCCCCCCCAAGACTATATGTAACTCCGCCCCTACTCTTACCCTTACGTCCCTTGATTTGCCATGAGAAGGAATTAAAAGTAAAATATTGTTCAATGTTAATATCCTTACATTGAGGAACCTTGGTTCCATCCGGTTCTATTTTGTCCTTTATTTCTCTTACTTCTTGATAAGGGTAATTTTAAAAAGTATTAAGACTCGTCTACATTAGATGGAGCCGACGATTTGAAGAAACTCGTCAGCCATACTATACATTTAATGAAGAAGACGACGTCCTCATAAGGCTGACGTCTATGTACTCAAAGCCAATGACTTCGATCTTAACCTGACGACTCCACTTCCAAGCAGATGGCATTTAGGACCTGATGACTAGAACACCCAAACAAGATGGGAAGCTGACAGGGATAAAGAAGCCCTTGATGGATCCAACATGGCTTTGCTTGGACTCCATGAATGAGTATATATGGAAACATCTTGTGCCCCACTAATAACCCTAATTAAGAGGATCTCTACAAGGAAAGAATCTCATAAGATACGCGCATTAATAAGAATCTTCCCCACAAGGAAAGACCCTCTCCGCCAAGGAATGAATGTCAACTCTACACTACTATAAAAACCTCAAAACCCTCATAAACTAAGGTACACATAATTTACCCTAGTTCTGGCACTCTAGAGTGGTCAGAGAGAACTTGACTTTCAGAGGGTATTTGGCCGGTACCAAACCGGTACTCTCTACAAGGTCTTCTTTGTTTTTGTTTCGCAGGTGTTGTCTCGAGCATGGGAGGATTGTGCGACTTACTGACGATTTTCGACATCATCACTTCTCAAATTCTCAAATTGAATGTGATGAACATTAAACAAATGCATTTTGATGTTTTTTCCCCCCAACTAAATATCTCTTTGTACTAGTGATGGATGAACTCACTAGATTGATGAAAAATGAAATCTCTTGGTGTAAATTTTTGCGAATGATATAGTTTTAGTGAATAAAACTAAATGTAGACTTAATAATTAAGTTTCAAAATTTGAGAGATACTTTAGAGTCTTAAGGCTTACAATTAATATGATTTAAATCAAATAAATGGAATGTAAGTTTAGTAAAAGTAAAGATAAATGAGTTGTAGCATTTGATGGTTAAGAGATACCTAAGAACAAGAGTTTTTGATATTTTGGATCAATAGTTCATCAGGATTGAGAGATTGTAGATGATGTAAATCATAAGAAAAGCAGCGTAGGTGAAGTGGAGAAGCACATTAAGAGTACTTTGTGATTGTAGTATATCTATTAAGTTAAAGGAAAATGTTAGGATTGGATCAATAAATTGATTTATGTTATTGAATGTTGGGTTGTTAAGAAGTAACATGTTCATAAAAATCAGTGTAACTGAAATGAAATGTTAAAATAGATAACTAAAAATACAAGGAAATATGAGATTCAAAATAAGGAAATTCATTTAATGATAGGGGCAGTACCTATGGATGAAAAGATGACACAGAGTCGCTTGAGATGATTTAGTTATGTGTGAAGGCAATCAATTAATATAGTAATGAAGGAAGGGTTTAGTTTTTCAAGTTGAGAGAACTAACAAATGAATAAGAATACCTAAAATAATATCAATAGAAGTAGTAAAAAAACATGTTAATTAAGGTGGTAATAGAGATTCTAATTTTGAAATATAATAATATAAAAGAATACACATGATTGGTCGTGATTAGTCTATTGAGGATTTGTAGCTGACTTGAAAATTTTTAAACTAAAACTTGATTGCTAATGCAGTAGTAGATGTTAGGAAGTAAGAAGCCTCTTTTTTTTTTTCCTTTTTCATTTTTTTTTTTTTTTTTTTTTTTTTTTTTTTTTTTTTTTTTTTTTTTTTTTTTTTTTTTTTTTTTGTTCTTATCATTTTGCAACTCCTTCGTGTCTATCAGGTAAGAATCAGAAATCTTCATTCTAAAAAAAGAATAACATATTTCTCAGGAGTTTTTCATATGGATTCAACTTTGAAAAGGATTTCATGTAAAAAATAAAGCATGCTCTAATATTTTTTTATTTGGCCATCATTAATGTTTAAAAAAAGCTCTATAAATTACTAAATTAGTATTCCACTTAAGTTTGTGGGCGAGAATATGGAGCAACAAACATTATACGATTTGATATTGATTGCCATCATGATTCACACACGAATGAAAACTATAAACTTTAAGTTAATGCTTTCCTTTTTTAGACAATCCCTTTTCCCAATTCAAACTATATATATGCAACTGCTTTCTCCATTTCCAAAAGTTAATTTGTTTTTCTCCAAAGCAACAATCATGTTAAGCCCCAATTGATTCCAATAACCCCATTAACTGCAAGTCCATGTCTTCTAGAGCATTTCCATTTACTTTCTGTGGAAAGCAAGCATCTGATCCCAAATTTTTCTTTATATCTTTTCCAGTCACTTAAATCCAACCTTGGAATCACTTTAGAGCTTCTTTGGGCTATTCATGATCAGCGTCCTCTTGGAATTATTTATACTACCTTCTCTCATCCACACCTTCTACTTTGCAACATGAATATTCAAAGATGATATCCATTCATATAACAAACATACTTTAGCAACCAAAAAAAAAAAAAAGACATTAAAAAAAACATAACAAACATATCTAACAGGCAAATACTCCAAACACAAGCACCCCCAAAAAAAGAAGAAAAAAAGTACTATCACAGTACCATCATACTACGTTCATACTCTAAATACCAACCTCATTAGTAACCTCTTCTTGATCAATAATTTGGATTATGCACTGCAATTCTTGAACAACATCCTTCATTCCAGGCCTATTCCCCTTCTTCTCTCTAAGACAGGAAAGTGCAAGCTCTAAGAAGAGCTTTATGCTTGCCAGTAGTGTATCACCAGGGAGCTCATTGCCAAGAAGCTGCTGATCTACAACTTCCATGCTTGCACCATTGTTGACCCGGTTGATCACGTAAGTGGCTAGATTGACATCATCTTGATCACGTGAGAAATCAATGACCTTTTGGGAGGTCAGAAGTTCAAGCAACACAACCCCATAACTATAAACATCACTTTTATCAGTTAACTGATATGTACGATAGTATTCAGGATCCAAGTACCCTAATGTTCCTTGAGCACAAGTTGATACATGGCTTAGCCCTGGGTGAGCCAATCTTGACAGCCCAAAATCTGCAACTTTTGCATTGAACTCATCATCTAATAGTATATTTGTGGACTTGACATCTCGATGGTAGATAGGAGTGTATGCAGCATAATGTAAATAAGCCAGTGCTTCAGCAGTTTGTAAAGCTATTGTTAACCTTGTTTTCCAGTCCAGAAATGTGGAAAACTTACCATGTAAATGGTCATGGAGGGTCCCATTTGAGATGTACTCATAGATCATCAATGGCTGCTCACCTTCCACGCAACAACCCAAGAGTCTAACCAGGTTCTTATGATTGACTTGAGAAAGTATACCAACTTCATTGAGAACTTGTTCTGTGCTTTTGATGTTACCCACTCTAGCTGATTTAACAGCCACAACAGTCCCATCTTGAAGCTCACCTTTGTAGACTTCACCAAAACCACCACTCCCTAAAACCCTTTCTTTGGAGAAATTATTTGTAGCTTTCTTCATCTCTTTCAGGTGAAACATCCTTGAAGATTTCCCACCATTGCTTGATCTCAACATGTCCTCTCTTGCCTTGGCTACCCTTGCCTGCTGGTTGGAGAGTTTCCAGGATCTTCTTACTGCAATAGCAGTCATTGCTACTGCTAGAGAGAAAAAGGAGATTACCCCCATGGAAACCTTTAAGCTGAGGCCAGCCTTAGTGTTTCTCTTCTTTCTCAAGCACGTTCCAACACCATGGTCCCAATGGTATCCCTTGTTGCAAAGGCAACGGAGGCGGCCATTTAGACCAGAATGTAAACACTTGGAAGCCCTTGAGCAATCAAGTTGAGTCTTACAAACTGGTTCTGGTGGGGGAGTCCATTGAATTTCCAATCCCTCTTCCCATTGAACAGCAGGCTTCTCAGGATCCAAATGAATGATGCTTCTGAAGGCTCTACAACCTGAATTGTGAAGCCGTATCTTGTATGCTGAAGGCATACCACCAGCAACAAAGGTGCAACAAGGGTCAAGATTACTTGCACATTGAAGTGCTTTCTTTGTGTCAACTTGTCCCGAGCTATCCAAGTAACGGTGACAAAGACTAGAAGGAGTGCAATTGAGAGGAGAGACTAAAAGCCGCGGTGAACAGTTGAAGAGGAAGATTGTGTTAGATGAAGTGACGTTGAAAGGGAGAGATTGGTTCAACCAGAGACCCTCACTCACAAGCATGTCTTGAGTAACACATCTATCGGGCAGCCACGCCGATGGTTGCACCACCATGCGTTGAGATGCAGCCATAATGCTGAGTACAAGATAAGAACTTCCATTGAGGGTATCAAAATAAACTTTGTTAGAGTGGGGATCACAGCGAAGAGAGTAGTCTGGGTCACCGCAATTGGGGTTTGTGCTTAGAGGATATGGGACTTCAATGGAGCCACAATTTGGACAGGCCTTTTGAGAAGAACATTGAACACTAAGGAAAAGAAGAAAGAAGATACAGCTACAAAGGAAGTGCGGTGTTGTGTTTGGCTTGATGACCATTTTGCGTGTGCAAAGGGGAAGAAGAGATGAAAAGATCATCGTACGTGCAGGAAAGAAGAGAGAGTAAATATAAGGCTATAGGCCCATAGCAAAGGAATAAAGTGGGCACAAGAATCTATATTAAAAATCATGAAACTTTTGGCATTTATTGGAGAGGTGGATTCCTCTTCTATGGTGTCTAGAGGGACACATTTCTAGCTGTACTCGAGGAAAGCTTTTACCAGAAATGGCCTTAATACCAAGTTAAAGAGTAGGGAATTTTCCTTGTCTTTCATGTTGTTGAGCAAAAAATCATGAGAATATTGAAAATTTGGATTAAAAAATTACAGTTGATTAATGAATTGCAAGGAGGAATTCCACAACATAGTGGCCCCTGCACTACTACTTCTCACTTCTCAGTGTTCTTCCCTTTAGTAAATGATCACGTGTATCAGTTGCAAGACAAGTGGGAGACATACCAATAGACCATAAGAAAACTTAAGACATAATCTATTTCCTTAATAATATGCAATGACCAAGCAGTCCAAGAAATCTCATACTAAAACAAATGAACAAGAGAATGTTACCAAATAAGAAGTCCAGTTTGTTGACTGTCCTTCATGGAGAAACAAATCAAACCATCTATCTGTTTGGAAACATAAGAAAGAACAATCAAAACGAGTTCTTTTCCATTTTCTCCACTCTGGTATCCTTATTTTCCATGTCTTCCACCAGGTAACATTTTTGTGTTAGGATTTACAAATAAATTCAAAGTAGAACATTCAGAAAAGAGGGGGAACTTGAGATAAATTTTGAGAAACCGAAAAGTTGAAGGATATTTATTAAAGGTCAATAGTACTTACAAGAACAATTACATACATTATCAATTTATGTAGTCTTATTTATGAGGCCATGCTTGAAGCATAGAAAACCACATCGCTTCTCTTAAACCATAGTAATCTTATTATTTATTGCAAAAAAGATTCAAAAGAATTTAGTTTATAGCTAAAGGTGGAACAAATAATTAGAAGATTTTCAACTCCAAAAATTGACACAATTAAGAAATAATAACCTATGGATATAGACAATCTTAGCCACTATACCTCTTAGCACTGCGCCTCTTAACATTTTTAGCTTAGGCACAAAGAAAGTTACTGTTTCATTTTGAGAAGGAAAAAAAATGATGTGATCTCTTGCTTGATGATCTAACCATGGCAAAGCTAATCATACGCTAACTACTACAACAGCCAATTGAAGAACCCATCAAAGGTGATTCCCATATCTCATATATATCCAAAATACAATGGACCATTCGAGTTCAAGCAAAAACTTAACTTTGCTCTTCATCTTCATGTAAGAAATGTTGGGAAAGAGATAAAAACAAGTTACCTCTATTGTTGCATTGGGAGGGATTTCCTGGACTCCTTTGCTTCCATAGGCTAGCTCAGGAGGAAAAATTAGTAATCTCTGCATAAAACTAAATAATCAAACACTTGATAAAGGCTATAACTGTGACCAACTACAAAAATGCCCTTTCCCCTTCTCAAAAAGATCGAAATGTGGGTATGTGGGCATGAAAACCTTCACCTGCTTTCTCATTCTCATAAAGAACTTCAAATTTGTAAGAAACGTACATGCCACCAATTGCTAGGAATTTTGATCTCAAAATCTCAATCATAAAATTCTTATTTATATAATCACATGGGATCAAAAAGGAAATGGGGCAAAAATGATCCTAAGACTACAAAATACATATAGTAGTCTTGAATGAGAAATTAGAGGGTCTCCTCTTACCTGTCCCCGTTGAAAGCTCAAACAATTGGTTTAGCTTATCATTCTTGATAAAACAAAACCCACAATGCATATAGTGAGAGAGAGAGAGAGAGAGAGAGAGAGAGAGAGAGAGAGAGTACTTGTAATGGGAAAGTTGTAGTGAGTGAGAGGGTTATGAAGGAGAGATGGGCTGTGGCGATGACAAGGGAAGAGAGAGAGAGAGAGAGAGAGAGAGAGTGGTGGCATTGGCATTTGGGTTTGGTCGGAGTGAGTGACCGTTAAGAGTGGCTGTTAAATACTGGCCATGATTTCTTTTGGACATGATTTCCCTAAAATAGAAATAGAAATAAACATTAGTGGAGTATTGTATTGATTAAATTTGATTAGTATAAAAAATATAAAAATTGGTTGGAACAAACCATAAAAAAGATGATGCATTTTGTTTATAATGTTACTTATTTAGGCAATATATTGGTAATTGAATGAGAAATTAGTAGTTTAATGATTGTACATTAAAAAAGATACTCCGTAACTGCTTAGTTGTGTAAATTGAAAAAGATGTAATAAATTTATTATATAATGGTTTCAAAATAAAAAAAGCTCGAAAATTTTAAAACTTTATGTAAAACTAGTATTAAATTTTTTCTAAAATACCCTAAAGATATCAGTTACCCAACCCTTAAACTTTAAATAAAATAAAATAAATCCCTTTTGCATCCCTATTTGCCTTTCAATTCTAACTTGTGAGGTTAAGATAGAAGTGTAGAGTTTTATTTTGTTTTATTTTTTTAACGGAACATTGTGGATTCCCTACATGTAATTTTTTTTTTTTTTTATAAACCCCTACATGTAAATTATATGTGTGCGTGTGAGAGATACTTTTCTTGCTTGATGATATACTGAACTCATCTTAGTTGGTGGAGGAGTGTCTCCACATGGACCTATCATCACCCTTCTACCAACTATAACTCATCACATGGACGAGTTGTGGCACAAGCAATGCTCATTTTAAATAGAAAGAATCCAAAGTCCAATATAGCACCCACACAAACAGAGAAAAAGAAAAAAGAAAAAAAAGAGGACCCGATGCCCAATCCACCCATTAAACTGAACTTTTGGACAGGTTAAAAATGTGTGGGTTTGGGTTTTATCGGGTTGAGGTGGGAGTTAGGCCTAAAAGGCTAAAACCAACCCGACACGACATGTAATCAGCTTTATGACTATCTATGGATGATGATACTTTGAGGAAATATATAAGGCAATTATTTGTTTTAATTATCAAATTTGATAAAAGGTACGCACATAACATTTTGCACAAAAATTTCTTAATAAATTTTATGTGACAAGTTGTTATTAAATATTAAAAAAAAAAAAAGTAATGTCAATATTGGGATTAAAATGAAAATCAATAACAACTTGTCACTTAAGCATTATTATTACAAAATTGTTGTGGATTAATAAATTCTAAGACCACATAAATAAAATAAGATAGGAATTCAATATAATTTGGAAAAGTCCGAAACCCCTCCAAATGTACTTTGAGGATTAGGGTTATCAAAAGGCGCCCATATAATAATGGTTGGAAATATAAGAAACATTGTAACTGAAGTGTTTGACATTGTCCGAACTAGGTTGTGTCCTTTAATTATCTCCCCATTTATTCATCTTAGAACGCCTCCACCACTCACTCATCTGAAATATAATACCTGTGAAAATAAGACATATATAGGTTGTTTTCAAATGGCATATTTTGAAATCTCTATTTTTTTTTTTTTAAAAAAAAAACACACACACACACACATTTTTCAAATTGTTAGGCCGGTAGTGCTTGCTTTAATCTTTATCTGAATTTGTTGGATTTATGTGATACATTTTGTACATATACATATACACTAAGATAATGCTCGAATACTTAATTGAACATGATTAATGTAACAGTTGAATACCTAACTTAAATATATGAAATGAATTGGCACCTACCCATGCACAAAGTGCTTGGGGGTCTAGGGGGGAAAGGGTTCGAGTTGCGAGGTTAGCAGCATGTTGTAATTATTTCTAAAAAAAAAATTATTAAATGAATTTATAGTTTATTCTTTATTCTTTTGCTAGTTTTATGGACAAATTTCTTATAAGGAAAGCACTTGTATTGGATTCATCTTCTAAGGAAATTCGTATTGATTTGAAAATTTTTCTTACAAATCCTAGGCTATGAGAAAATGTACTATCATGTCATCCTAATGATCATGATGAAATAAAAAGAGCATATTTACAAAAAAAAAAAGTTTCTTGTTAACCTCTTGGCCATGATTTCCCTAAAATAAAAATTAGTGAAGCATTGCATCAATTTAATCTTGATTAGTTTAGAAAATACAAAAATTGGTTGGAAAAATCATAAAAAAAGATGATGCATTTTGTTTGTAATGTTACATTTTTTTTTTTTAATAAATGTTTATAATGTTACATATTTAGGCAATATGTTGGTAATTGAACGAGAAATTAGTAGTTTAATCATGATTGCACGTTCAAAACAATGGTTGCTTGGTTGTGTAAATTGGAAACATAAATAGTATCAAAACTTTTCTAAAATTTCCTAAACTTATCAAATACCCTAAAGGCTAAAGATATTAGTTACCCAATCCTGCCTTAACTTATACAAAAAAAAATCCCTTTTGCATACCTATTTGCCTTTCAAATAAATCTCCTCCTCTATTCAATTGTCTATTCCTTTGATCACGAGATTCAAGTGAGGAATGAGTGATACTAGTTACCATTTTCTCATATTCACAAACGGCTTTCTTCTCTTCTCACCCGAACTGAGCTTCACTCTCTCAGCCGTTGCTCTGATGCTTCTTCTTCGCAATGTTGGACCAAGCCTGCCATTGACGGCCTCAGGTATTTCCAATCCCTACATGAGGATACGTTTCTTCTTGTGATGGGTAACCATGGACAATGGTGATCATGATGGTGAGGGAGTCTTGAAGAGGTGTAATATATATTATGTTCTTTTTGGCTCTGAGTTCAATACTTAATTATCTATTATTAAAAAAAATACTTAATTATCTTTTGAACAAGATTTAGCATATTCCCTTTCTCTTACTTAGATGTGGCTTTTGTCTTATTTTCATACACTTCTATGATGAATTTTACAATGAATTGCCTTAAAAATTACCATGACTTTTGGGTGGAGTTGTGGTGTGCCTTTGTGTTAGAACCCCTTTCCCTCTCTCCTGTGTGTGTGTTTGTTTCTCAAAAAAAAAAAAAAAAAAAAATTGCCTTAGCTCAAGTCTATATTAATTTCCTCACTTCTTAATATTTGAAGAACTATAACTTGGATATATAATATTTAAAGTTAGGTATAATGCAGAAAGGACCGGGGTAATTACACTTTGGTGGGGTAGAGTTTCAACATAACATGGATTTTCATGAGTAGTTTAATTGGGCTTTAGAGTTTAGTTCTGATTTGATGGAAAGCAAAGGGAAACAAACGAGAAAATAAATAAATAAAAAGAACGATAAAATAAGTTAATCCCAGGTTTCCTAAGCAATTGCACATTTGCACCTAGGAAAAGAGGCAATCAGACCTTTTAGCAATGGGACTAGCCTTAGCTGATCTCTCAATAGTCTTCAATAGGTTGCTGGCAACATTACCCATCTTAAAGTCAATAATGTTAGTGTGGGATACTATTATCCGTAGATTGGCCTAAGATTAAAAGGTCATAATGTCGTGCACAAGGTTCCTGCTTTTGCAATGTCAGGGAAAGGTGTTTGTTATAGATTATCCTATATTTTAAAAAATAGTCCATGAAAGAAAATTTAATGAGACTAAAAAACTTAATTTGTGAAGGAAATTGAAAACATACAATTTTCAGATTTTTCAGTTTTTTGTTTTCAAAAGTTAATGAAAATATGTATCTAATTTAATGAATCTGTCCCATTTAATGAGTTAGTATTAGAATTCAAATTCTAGGAAGTAACAATATAGTATTTCAATATTTTCTATTTTTTTTCAAATTTTTTTTTTTAATTTCAACTAACCAAACATGTTTTTGATTTCAAAAATACAAAAAATTTGTTTTTTCTTTATATTCACAAAACAAGTTTTTGAAAATAGAAAACAAAAACTGTTATAAAACATAACCTTAGTTTTCTTCATATCGTTTTCTTCTGTTCTTCGAAGATTTATCTTAATGTGCACCTTGATGCTTACACTCAAACATTCACTCTCATTTTTGAAACTGCAAAGTGCCCTTTCTATTTAAATGATACAAATCTGTAGCAAAATTCTATGATATCCATGTATGTGTGGAATTGCATTTTACCATGATTCTTTTATGTTCAGCTGAGTCACCCATAAGGAGTTTGTCCAAGTTAGTTTATTTATGAGGGTTATATGTTTCAATATGGTATTTAGTTTGTGCCCGGGGAGACAATTCTTTGAGGGTTATCCTGGCTGACCCAATTTGAAATACTTGTGGAAGTAGGATAAAAAATATACATTTGATTATTAATTTATCTTGGTTTTCTTGTATTGCTCAAATAGCTTGTTCATGTATTATGTATATGAGTTTTCTCAACAAAAAAAAAAAATGTATTATGTATATGACATATGTATTATTAAAACATTAACGCACTTCTTTTCCATTATCTCATTATTTTTCTTTCATGTTATTATATATATTATATAAATACATTATATATATATGATACAATAAATACAAATAGGTGATTCTAATATCCGAAAAAAAGAAAGAAAGAAAGAGGAACGTAGGGGGAGAAGAATTCATGAGAGAGAGTTTTTATATTATCCCCCCAAAAAAAATGTTTTGTCATCTCATAACAAAGGAAAATTTATCCATTTAGTATTTATTTTATTATATACTAGTTTAATTCCTGTGCAGTTTTGATCATGAATTTATGACAAATATTATTTTATTGAAAAACAACAACCAGACTAAAATTTATTATATAATTTCAGAACTCTTCTATAATAACAATGAAAAAATAAATAAAGAAAGAAAGAAAGTAGATTTTACTTTTAGAAAATTATTAAGTAAAAATCAATTGGTGTCTTGACCTATGATAATGAGAAATAGTTATGAAGTGATCACCGTATGTTAAAATTTTATCCCATTTTGGATTGATATTTAGTGTGTTCTCAGCTTAAAGTAATCCTTTCTTGAGTTGTATAGTATTGCACAAGTTAAGGAAGCTATTATGGTGGATCATTTGCATCTCCAATCTCCAAAACAAGTGTATTTATCGGGAGTTTCATTTTACACGAGTAGTACATGTACAGTTGTCAATATTGCACCATGTACTGTTATTTGTACTTATATATTATTGGTCAAAGCTCATATAAATTTTTAAGAGCCTTCAAAAAAATATTCAAGTATCCACTTCAAAAAATCCCTTTGTATGAGAAAAGGGCTTGGATGCCTGTGTATTCGAGGAAGAGGAATAAAATGGAACTGACAATTAAACAATTGAAATATAACAATAATCCTATTATAGTATAACCCACTAGGAAGAGGAATAAAATGGAACTGACAATTAAACAATTGAAATATTACAATAATTCTATTATAGTATAACCCAATCAAGATATAAATCACGACGAGTTACAGTAGGGCAAGATAGGAACTTTGTAATGGTATCATCTTCCAAGTCAAAGACGTAAAGAAATCGACTAGAGGTTATTGTGAAGTAAATCGAATTCCGTTTGACTCCGTTTTCTGGTACAAAACAAGATATGTTGCTCCTATCAGAAATAAAAATAGCACGCTCTCCTATGTTCTTCACTTGGACCCATGCTTTCTTTGAAAAATCCATCCGTAAAATTATGAAACTGTGAACCTTTCTCTCGTACGATCCAAAAGACATTTGTTTAACAAACAGGAGCTCACCACACGATTCAATGAGATAAGTTCGGAAACCAAATCTAGTTATAGGTAAGGACTTACCAATATCCTCTACTGCCAACTTGGTAAAATAAATTTCTCTACCCACAAACTCGGCAGTATATAATAAATTACCTGCAGGCACTCCAAAGTATATCAAAAGGTGAATTTTTCCTCCAAGAAATGTAGCAGAACAAATACGCTCTGACCCATTTTCTTCAAAGGTTTGTTTGTAAAAAATTTCATCACCAAGCTGGCAAAAATAAAAAGTGCATGTTTTGGAATGAATGAATACTACATGAAACTGATGGTTGGGGTCATCTGGTGTTGCTGTTAGAATGCAAATATCATCATCTGTAATGTCTACCAATCGCGGAAGCTGCATCATCTCTTTAGAAGTAGGATTCAAAAGACACAAATTGTTTGAATCGAGATCCTTTAACACCAACCATCCGTTAGTACTAGTGTATATTAGTTTATTGCGCATCTCCGGAATGGTCCTTGTGTAAAAATAATTTTTTGATATGCTAAAAAAAGTTTGCCTTTCTTTATCTTTCCCATCACATATTACTAACCAAGGATATGATTGTGGGTCAGTAGGAGGATAGGAAAGCATAATTTGTTTCTCATTACTTGGTTCTTGCAGTTGCTCTTTCCTTTTGCGTGCCTCTTCCATTACTCAATCTTCATGTACCATTAAAGAAAAAAATAAAAGAAAATTAATTTTTCAGAAGTACAATATAATAACGACACTTAGCAACTCCAATGGAATAATATATAGCATGCAATTTTTTTTTTTCTTTTACAATTATATATGTTACGCACATGAAAACAAATAAAGAAAAATGACCACAAAGTAAATGAGATTCCTATGACCTACACAGAAAAGAAAAGGCCACCCTTAAGGCCTTAACTCCATATTCTAAAGTTTTTTGTGCTGCTTTTATCTCCACTAGTTGAGGAACCCTCCATATTCTAAACTTTGTGATTTTATAAGTGATATATATGAGATCAGAATCCATACATGAAATTCTAGGAAAGAACATAATAACAAAGGGAGGAAGGGTATTTCTTACATACCCTTTTTTTTTTCCATAAAGAATAAATAATGACATATTACATACCTAGCTTTGAAAGTATTTTTTCTAAAAAAACAAAGCTTTTGAAAGTTTTTCTAGCAGATCAATTCCCTTATATAAAGAGCGCACCTCCTGAACAATGCCGTTGTTGTGTGGGAAATCTATTCCTAATGCTCCTAGGTTTTGGATTTGGATTTGTAAGTATTTTAGCTAAAAATAAAATTGATTTTAGTTTACTTCTGCGAATTTCATTATTGGCTTACTTAGTTTAGCTTTATCTCTCTCCTCTCTATTTTTTAATTAATCATATTCTTTTCCTTTTCAAGAGAAAAATGTATAAAAGACCTTCCCATCACACCTAAATTCACACCCAATTTTATACATATTTCTTTGTTAAATAAGTAACTAAATATATATATATATATATAAAATAAATATTTGATTCCTTTACACCATATTCAATTTGGTCCCTAATATATCATGTCAATTTAGTCATTACCATTATTTTTTGGATAAAAATTGTTAACCGGGCTAATAGCCAAAATAAAAAATTATATAGTTTCCGTTGATGTGACAATAAATTTTTTTTTTTATTTTATTTTAGCCGTTACTCATATCAATAATTTTCATCTAAGAGATAAAAGTATGAACTAAATTGACACGATATCGAAAGATTAGAGATCAAATTGAAATATTGTGTAAAGAATAGAGGCCAAATACATAGTTTACCCAAATAAATTTATATAAATAATAAATAATTAATGCATTTGGAAAATTAGAGATGTAAACACAGTGTTTTTATTTTTAAAATTGATTAAATTTTTAGATCTTTTAAAAATTTAAAACTATTAATATACTCTCATGACTGTGTAATCTGTAAATTATTTAATAGAAAATATTATGTAAAAATATTTAAAGAATATAAATAAGAGCATGCAGAAATTTATATATGGCTATAATATATATATAAGTGTTTTTTTGGTACTAACCGGACCTTTAACATAACACACTCACGTTACTGTCGAGAGTTATAGAAGCCAAAAAAAAAAAAAAAAAAAAAACACATAAAGAGAAGTAGAACAAGAGACGAGAGTGACATAGATGTACATGTTCTACAATATTTTTTTTTATTCATAATAATTTGATATTGAGAGCTGCCCACCCTTTGTGGATGGGGTTGCCCTCTAACTTACAGTATTGAAACTTACTCCTATTTATTAAGTTCGTTGAAGAAAAAAGAGAAAATTGTGTCCTATAGACTATATAGTTAAGTCCGTAATTTATTGGACTAGTCAATGATAATTAATTGAATAAAACTTTGTGAGTTATAAGTGAAATATATGAGATTTACAATGCATATTGCATACATGAAATTCTAGAAAGAACAAAACAATCAAGGCAAGCAAACTATGATTAATTATTGAGGAATTATTATATTTATACGTACCTGGCTTTTGCTAAGTTGTGGCTGCGTTTCAAGCAAACTCCTTCAATTAATTCAATTTCCTCCACTTTAACTCAGAGACTAGAGGTGTAGGTTTTTGAGTCTAACCAAACTATATATATTTATATATAACCCAAAAACAATGCCCTTACCCTGGCCCTTGCCGTGTGGGACTGCTAGCTTCTCAATCCTAATACTCCTTGAAGTTGGATTTATAATAGGTCGGTTGAATTTTCTTTTTTCTATAAAGTTTAAAGTTTAATCGGAAAAATTAGAGAATTAATAAGCAAAACTCTAATAAGACTATGTATGCGTTTTGGCAAAAATTATTTTTACTAACTTATTTTATTATTTAACTTATATTTGCTACTATTTATGGGTTTCACTGCATTTTTTTATACTATTTATAGGTTCCAATGTACTATTTTAGTTAATTTTTACCCTTATTTACTGTACTTTTAGCAAAAAGTTGTCAGTTGCAGCAAAATAAATGAATTCCAAACAGATACTAAAAGCCCACGATTAACAAAGTGCAATATTTTTAAGCTATTACCCACTTATTATTTACGCAAACTCGGCTTTATTTGTTTTCTTTTGATAATTTAATTAAAATATTTAGGGTAAATTCCACAAATCACCCCTGAGGTTTGAGATAATACCAACTAAGTCCAACAGATTTAAAAACCTACCAATTTCATCCTAAAAAGACAATTTTGTCCCTGGACTTAAAAAAAAAAAAAAACGCCTTGACTTTTTTTTTATTTTCCCTTCTTCCTCTGTCTTCCCCCTTTCTCCTCTGAGTTCTTCATCTTCAAACCCAAAACCCATCACCAAGCCACCATGGCCAGACCTACTGTCACTGGCCCCACCGCAAGCCACCACCATCATAGGCCACCGCAAGCCACCTGACCAAGCCGTATGCCTGTATCCTCTCCGTCTTCTCCATGGGTCATGGCTCCATCGCAGGTCGTGGGTGCATCAAGTCCGGCGTGGATCATGGCAAGTTCGGCGTAGGTCGTGGGTCATGGCTCTCTCAAGTCCGGTGTGGTCGTGGGTTGTGGGTCTCTCAAGTCCGGTGTGGGTCATGATGGGTTGATTTATGGTTCATGGGTTTTGATTTTAGGTGGGTTCCAATGGGTTTTGGGTCGGAATTTTCTGGTTTTGATTTATTGATGGATTTTGGGATGAGTCTTGCCTTTTGGATTCAGATTTTGTGGGTTTCAGTTGTGTGAATTTTGCTTTGATTTTTTTGTGGGTTTTTGTGCATCTGTAGGTTCATGGTGGTGGTGGTGGTAGGATGTTACCGTGGTGGAAGGGGTGGGTTGTTGTCGTGGTGGTTAGGTGGGTGGTGTGTTTGGCGAGGTGGTGGTTGAATGGCAATGGTGACTTTGGGATATGTTTTGAGATGGAGAACTCAGGGGAGACAGGGAGAGGAAAGAGACAGACGACAGAGGAGGAAGAAGTGAAAAAAAAAAAAAAGTAACGGTGTTTTTTTTTTCTTTTTAAGTTCAGGGACAAAATTGTCTTTTTGGATGAAATTGGTAGGTTTTAAAATGTTTTGGACTTAGTTGGATATTATCACAAACCTCAGGGGTGGTTTGTGGAATTTACCCAAATATTTATTGGTAATGCAGATATTGTAAAATTATTGTGTTATTTTGTTGTATGACATTAATCACAAAAATAATCTTGGCCCACCAAAAAATTAAAATTGGCCCATACAATAACAAGAGTAGCCCAACAAAATAAACACATTTTTTAACAAAAAGGCCCATTCAAAAATGAAAAAGAAAAACACTTACTGGGGTCCGTTGCCATTTTCTCATATTCACTAACGCCCTTCTTTTCTTCTCACCCGAACTGAGAGCTTCACTCTCTCAGCCCTTTCTTCTTCTTCTTCTTCTTCGCAATGTCGGACCAAGCCCACCATTGATGGCCTCAGGTATTTCCGATCCCTACATGAGAATACGTTTCTTCTTGTGACGGATAACCATGGACAATGGTGATCATGATGGTGAGGGAATCTTGAAGAGGTGTAATATATATATATATATATATATATATATATATATATATGTTGTGTTATGTTCTTTTTCAAACTGTACTTTGCAGTTATTAAATCATCAACTCATGCTGACTCTGGTACTATATATTGGCTTTCTTGTCCTTTCTCTACTTTTTGGAAGTTTAGAAATTTCTTCATCGTTGGTGTTGTTCCTTTCTTATGCTCATGTTTCTTCTGCCAAAAATGAAACAATGAAAATTGGAAAAGATTAAAACAAAGGAAGTGGTAAGGTGTGTAGACTGTAGAGTTTTTAGAGAATACATACCTGTAATCTGTTGCTGAATGTGAAAAATAGGACATTTCTTTAATGAATTTTATATAAGCATCATGTTGATATTGACTTTTATATATGCTTGTCTTATTTTCATACACATCTATGGTGAATTTTTTTACAATGGATCAGATTTCATAGTTCAACTCTGTATTTCCCTCACTTCTTAAGTGATGCGTGATCCTTTGGTTAAAGAACTATAAACTGGATATTTAATATTTAAAGTTAGGTATAATGCAGAAAGGGCCAGGGTATTTACACTTAATTTGGTGGGGGTTGAGTTTCAACATAACATGGCTTTTCATGAGTATTTTAGTTGGGTTTAGTTCTGATTTGCTGAAAGCCGCGCTCCGACCTGAGTTTTCAAAGGAAAATAAGGGGAAAAAGCAAAGTGAAACAAACAAGAAAAAAGAAAAAGAAAAGGACAGATAAAATAAAAGCCTCAGGCAATTAGTCCCAGGTTTCCTAAGCAATTGCACCTAGGAAAAGAGGCAATCGGACATTTTAGCAATGGGACTAGCCTTAGCTGATCTCTCAATAGTCTTCAATAGGTTGCTGGCAACATTGCCCATCTTAAAGTCAATAATGTTAGTGGGATACTATTATCCATAGATTGGCCTAAGATTAAAAGGTCATATGTCGTGCAAAAGGTTCCTGCTTTTGCAATGTCAGGGAAAGGTGTTTGTTATAGATTATCCTATATTCTAAAAAACAGTCCATGAAGGAAAATCAGTTCCCTTCATATTGTTCTTTTCTGTTCTTCAAAGATTTATCTCAATGTGAACCTTAATGCTTACACTCAAAATAGCATTCGCTCTCATTTTTTAAACTGCAAAGTGCCCTTTGTATTCAAAATTTCAAATGAAACAAATCTGTAGCGAAATTCTATGATATCCATGTATGTGTGGAATTGCATTTTACCATGATTCTTTTAAGTTCAGCTGAGTCACCCAAAAGGAGTTTGTCCAAATTAGTTTATTTTATGAGGGTTATATGTTTTAATATGGTATTTATTTTGCGCCTGGGGAGAATTCTTTGAGGGTTACCCTGGCTGACTCAATTTGAAATATTTGTGGAAGTAGGATAAAAAATAAACATTTGATTATTAATTTATCTTAGTTTTCTCGTATTGCTCAAAAAGCTTGTTCATGTATTATGTATATGGCATAATCAATGTATTATTAACATTAACGCACATCTTTTCCATCATCTCATTATTTTTCTTTCATGTTATTCTAGAAAATTTCCTTTAGGATCAACACTAATGACCTTTTTTTATCCAGCACTGGGCTTGTTAATGCCTATTTATATGCTTTAGGTGCTGGTACACTGCACTTGGGAGGTGCTAATTTTGAAAATTGCCAAAATCATTCAAAATTGGAAAAATGGATGCAAAATTAAGTCAATGTACTCTATCAATTTTTGGCAGGTATCTGTCTTCTTGGGCTTAGATCATTAACAAATATCTCATGGTTCACCGCCTTTTCATTTATTTAGCGGGTTAACATGACTTTCAAGAAAGAGTTTTGAAGAAATATAGCACAATTTCTAATTCCAGGAATTGAAATTTATATTGAAAAAGGTGCTGACAAAACTTATCCTCCCTCCGCCAACTTTTTCGTTATTTCTCACCCAAGCTTCTTTATCCTCTGAGATTTCAGAAAGATCTTGTAACTTCTCCCTGCTGGGAGTTTTCACCTTTTGCTCTCCAAGTATCTGCATTTCTTCAAGAAAGTCATGTGCCCTTCATCTCCCACTTCAAACTGTAAAACTTTATTAAAAAAGAAAAAAATCATTACGACCATTTATTATAGCAAATTTATAAGGGCTGATATTTTGGCACTTCTATTGCCCAGCATCCCATGATTTCATCATCATGCTTCTGAGGTACCAAATTCGTTCTCAACCACCTTTGTGGTGCATGAACTATACACACCTAAGAGACCTTTGATTCAATATCAAAACTGAGCTCCTCCCCCCTCCTTTTTAAGTATTGGATTGTTCTGACCTTGATTGGCACTTAAACTTGATTTTTGCAAGCCAATAGCATGTCTTATAAGCTTTTTCCAGTCACCTGGAACCTTTGGCGTGAGATAGGACGAATGTTAAAAAATTGATGGAACATGTAATTCTTAGCAAGAATTGCACATAATATCTTCAAAATGCATAGAGATCTATATCTTCTTATAAATTGCATTGGGGCATGGCTCCAAATCTTTATGTATTAAGAAAGCGACAAATTTTTATAAATTGCACTGGGGCATGATTATTTTAGTTATTATACGCATTAAGGGAAAATATTTTCTTGAGCGTTTTCCACTCATTTGAGATTATAGTATTGGTATTTGTTTAGTCAAACACGTTCTATCAGTGGATTATAGTATTATACAGGTGCACATATTAGATATCATGAGCCTTGCAACTCTAGTGTTCCTTTTCATAGAATTTGGTATATACAAATACAAGAATGTGTCTTTTCAGGCTTTTCAGGTTATTGCATAATGACCTTCTCAAAAAAAAAAAAGGTTATTGCATAATGAGGCTGGTCAATATAAAATAGGATGGAACTGGTGATGTTTTGGCTGTCAATCCACTTCTTGTAACACAATCGAACCTTTTAGCTGTGTCTGTTTTTCTGCACTGGTCACTGGTATGTTGCCTGTTCTCTACTTTGAGGTTTGTAGCTTTTGCTGATTCTACTTCCAGTATGCTTTATTTTAATATATAAATTCATTTGGTTTTGCGATAATATAGTATTTTATTTTCAATATTGATGCGGGTGGGCCTGTGTTTACTCGTATAAGCATTTATCTTTCATAACTTTTTTTTTCTTCTTCCCAGATGTGCTTTTAATAAAACCATCCATGACCTGGGTATTGATGTCTCATGTAATGGGTTGAGAGATTCCTCCAAATGTAAACTTTCCCTTTTGTAAGGTTTCATTTCCAACTTGTGAGATTTAGATGGAAAATACATTAGAACTGCAGAGTTTTTTTTTTTTTTTTTAATTTTTTTAATTTTTTTTTATTGAAACCCCCCCAAAAAGAAAGAAGAAAAAAACCGATATGTAAACTCAGAGAGAGAGACAGAGAGAATTGCTTTCTTGCTTGGTGATAAAATGAACCCATCCTGAAAGTGTTCTAAATGATGGGTAATTATTAAATACTCTCGGAGTACTATAAATGTGTACTTCTCCCTCTCACATAACTATGGGTCTTACTAATTAAATTTATAGTAGGACTCACAATTCATGTGAGAGGGGAGAATATGCATTTATGATATTTTCGGAATATTCAATAATTTTTCTTAAAGAATACCCATTTGCTCATACTTTTCTCTTTTCCTTTAATAGGTAGAGAGTCATTGCACTTTGTGCAGCCATTGATTGGATCCTGAATTAAAATTGCACACTTTATGCGCTTCTATCTAGTCTATAGAACTATCAACTATGTCTATTATCAGATGTTCTAATTTAATCAAAGTTCAAAATATGAAAAAAAAAAAAAAAAAAAAAAATTCAACACATGACGTATTATAGTTGGTGGAAGTGGAACATAAAATGGAATACTATATGTGAGTGAGACAAAGGAATTTATTCTTCATTATGCGCCCTATTTTAACTTGAAAGATACAATTATTGATTTGCTTTGACAATTAGTATTAATTAAAAGAAAATATTGCGTAAAAGAAGTCAAAATGCAAGTACTTAAATTTAAACTAGTAAATCATGGAGTTTACAACTTACGAACAATGAATCAAATATGTTGACACAGAATAAACAATTAATAAAATCTTAAACTGTGAAAATTTGAGATGAACAATATATATATATATATATATATATATATGCAAAACAATTAAATCTCTCAAATTCTATGTCACCATCTGAAGTCTTCAATTCTTCATCCAGAGTTTGCAAGCGGGCATTTAATCCAAACGTAGTTGCCATGTTCCTTTCCATGGGGTGAAAGATTGGTCGAGTAATCACTGTAAAATGATTGGCACCTCTTGGTTTTAAGATTGTAGAATACACATCTGTTGCCTTGGACATTCGGTAGGTAAATCTTATTGCCAACTCCTTCCGCCACAGCCGGCTCTGAAATGGAACCCACAACACCTACATAGAAAATTTGGCTTCTCAGGTTTTCTACTGCATGCCATTTCAATTGAGACTTGTTCGGGTTCAATGAGAAAACAAGAAAACATGGATTAAAATCCTCAAACTCAAACACTGAATACAACTGCCCATTGCTTTCCACCAAGTAACACTGTATGATTGAATCAACCAACTCTTCTGAAAATCCTCTAGGAACAATTTGAATCCAACGAAACGAGTTTTGGCCTTCAGGATTTCTCAAGTATTCATTAAGATCAAATACTCCCAACTCACCACTCATGCACAAACAGTAGCACCGCCCTTTATATAATACAGGACTGTTATCAGATAAAAAAATGTCTTTTGGAAGAGACCGTTTGAAATCGAAAATGTTCCAACTCTCTTCACCACGTCTAATAATACCAAATCCCCAACTTTCGATTCCAACTACAAAACAATCTTTTGAAGTTGGTGGTAAGGAAAAGCTCATTATTTCAAATGCATAAAAATGAGATGGAAGTTCTATTTTAACCATAGTGAAGGGATTGAAGAAAAAGAAACGGCAATATCCAAATCTTTCATATAAAGCTAAAAGCAACCAACCCATCTTTGAGCAGAGGAGACGTACACTTAACACTGGGGAAAAATCTTGGTAAGTGTCCAAAGTCATCAAATTACATGGAGATTCAGAATGTGGGATATCCAATAAGGTCCGAAGCCGAAAGACTAGAGCATTTGAATGCCACGATTGAGCACTTGAACGCCATGATTTGCATACAGCACAAAAGATACTAAAGTATATATTTGAGAGATGTTTTGACACTTGATAGAGAAGTTCTGGTGGAAGTTCTAACCATGAACTAAGTAACTTATCTTTCTTTTCAGATTTCGACTCTTGATCATCTTGGATATTAAGAGCATCCACAAGAAAATTTACATCAAAAGATGTAGATTCCAGAGCATTTACATCTGAAGAAGCAAATTCTGACTCTTGAATGTCCAGGACATTTAGCGACTTATTAAGAGCATCCACATGAGCATTTAAATCAGAAGATGCAGATTTCGGCTCTTGAACATCTTGGACATTTAGTGGCTCTTTAAGATCATCCACAAGAGCATCTTCCTCAAAAGATTGATCATTCATTGCCATAATTAGCTCCTGCAAAAAATCGACCAACACATGTATACAATTATGACATCCAAGATACAAATTCCCCTTCCCTTTTGTAACTATCAAATTTTCAAAAAAAAAAGAAATACCGGTAATCAATAGGTTCTACAAGAACAAGAGCAAGAGCATCACATTCACAATTCAAAGACCAAGTATAGTAGTAATCAATGTTTTAAACATAAAACGACAGCAAAAATATTACTAAAGGAATAACCTCATTCCTGAAAAACGGAAAAAGTAACCAACAAACAAACGTTGAAAACTTGAAATCCAAATGAATTTATAGTGACAACACACACATTCAACTAAACAAAACATTTATATATAATTTTTTTTTTTTAACTAAACCTTTATATTTTTTAAAAAGGAATAATCTTACTATTACTAAACGTGTTAATGAATGCAAAAGGCTTAAAGATTATGATCGATACTCAATAAAAACAGATATACCATCTGACGGACAAGCAATTGTTTGAAAATAAAGTCAGACAACTGAACAGTATTTTCAACATACTTCAAAAATTTGTCACTGTCACCTTCTTTCATGTTAGTATTGAGATTATGTGATATCAATCACTTAAAAGTAGGTCAATTATAAATATATATATATATATATATATATATTTTACAATTGTATATATATAGCAAAAAGGTCACATGAAAGCAAATAAAGAAAAAAGACCACAAAGAAAACAAAAACAGCAATTAAAGCCTGAAATATGAAGTAGAAGTATTAAGTACTGTTTTTGTTTTCTTTGTGGTATTTTTATAGTCCCCAAAAATATCACATATTTTGTATTATTTATTCCTATGACCTACACACAAAAGAAAAAGAAAAAGGTCAACCTTTTTTTTTTTTGAGAGATAATTACAATATCTTGAACGGCCAACCTTAACTCCATATTTCAAAGTTTTTTGGTCAAAAGCCTTGTAATTATCTCTCCAAAAAAAAAAAAAAAAAATCATTTATAAACCACAGTTTATAATATGGAGATAAAAGCTGCACAAAAAAAACTTCGAAATATGGAGTTAAGGTTGGCCCCTTTTTCTTTTTTTTTAGTCAAAGGCCAACCTTTATCTCCATATTATAAACTTTGTGGTTTATAAGTGGTTTTTTTTTTTTTTTTTTTTGCTGAATGATTTATAAGTGATATTTATGAGATTAGAATCCATAGATGAAATTCTAGCAAAGAACAAATTAAATAACCAAGGCAAGAAAACTACTTTTAATTATGACATATTACATACCTGGCTTTTGCAAAATTTTGGCTGCGTTTCAAGCAGATCAACTCTTGAATCAATTTCCTCCATTGAACTTAGAGATCAGAGGGTGCAATGGGGCGAAGCAATATATATTATATATAAAGAGAGCGCCCCTTAAACAAGTTGCAGCGCTTGTGGGACTTTTTATATATAGAGAAATCTACTCCTACTAGTCCTAGGATTTGGATGTGGACATAGTCGGTCGAATTTTAATTATAGACACAATTTATTTATTTATTTATTTTTAGAGAGTTATGATAGCTCTTTATCATCAAACTAAGATACCAATCGATTTTTGGTGAAAACGAGAATTAAACTTCAGATCTCTTATTCAATTATCATAGATTTTACCAATTAAGTTAATTAAAACCTACAATTTATTTCTGTTAAAATAAAATTGCTTCTGGTTTACTTTAGCAATTTCTTTATCCTCTCTATTTTTTATTTAATTAATTATATTCTTATTTTTAAAGAGAAAATTTGTATAAAAGACTTCCCAGTCACACCCACTTTCAAACATGTTTAATTGTCAATTTGTTATAAGATTACATGGAACCGCTATATAGTACTTCGTGAAAAGTTGAATTATTATACACCCACCAATCACAAGTTATTGTTTTCATATTCTTGCTTGCTTCTGGTTTGAAGACATTCAAAGATGAGAAGACGAAGTAAGCACACCAACATCCACATTAGTCAATATAAATAACTAATATTGTATATTTATTCCCTCTTATATATAATCTTATATCATAGTAGCTCATTAAATCAAAATACATTAAACATATGTTTTTCTAAAAAATAAACAAGTTTATATAAATAAATAATATATTTAACTTTCCCCTAGTAAATAAATAAACAAGTTGTAGATATATGCAAATCTAGGAAAATATAGGTTAAAAAACTTATAGCTTAATTGGTTGGCACCTCTTGATATTTTCAACGAAGACATCTAGTGTTTAAATATCTCATCCTCCATTGTAACTATTGAATTATACTCTTATATATAACTCATCCAAAACAAGCAAATATAAAAAATTAATAGAGATGAAAAAAGCAAATAGAAATATGCATTTGTAGAGATAGAGAACAATGAAAATACTTGAAGAAGTTGTATCTGAAGATAGATACATATACAGATACACGATACAATAAATACAAATAGATGATGCTAATATCCAATCAAGAAAGAGGAACATAAAAAAAGTTTATGATACAATAAATACAAATAGGTGATGCTAATATCCAATCAAGAAAAAAGAACATAAAAAAAGTTTTGTCATCTCGTAAACAAAGGAAAATTTTCCATTTAGTGTTTCGTGTGTGTGTATACATATATATCTTATTTTATGTTATAAATGTCATTTTCTCTTAAAGTGTATTGTACATGTTAAGCTTGTAACACCATTTGTTTCAATGGAACCCCATATGTGAATATATTTTTTCACATTTTCTTATGATTAATATTATAATTTAAAAAAAAAAAAAAAAGTCAAAGGAAAACTATCTCCTAACTTCTCTTATTTAATTTGACATAAGATAAGATTGTTTTTCGCTAACTAGAAGACAACTCTATATCACACTAAGAATTTGGGGCTGGCACCACCGCATACCCTTGATGCAATGGTCACTCCACAAGTATAAATACTTGTGGGGTGGGGCAAGGGCCGAGATTCAAGTCTTCAGAAGGGAGTTTCAAATACATATACACTTAGATTAGGTTAGAATAAAATTTCTATCTTATATAAAATAAATAAATAAATAAAAAGAATTTGGGGTTGGTTCAATGAATTTGGGGACCTTAGGCGAAAACTTTAGACGGGGCTTTTTTAATTATTTAAATATTAATTAAACAATATTTATTTAACTTTTGATTTTTTTTATTTACAATATATTTTTCATTCTCTTTAAGATAAAAAATTACTAATTAATTTTTACATTCAAGTTTCATTAGCATTTCCTTTTTAATTGATAATATCACTTAATCTTTTAGTAAACATCAATAATTAAAATAAAACATGATCTATAATAGGAAAATTATAAATTACTAGTTGAATGCCTGTGCGTTGCACGGTTTTGGTCAATAACTTATTAAATACAATATATAATAATGCATTTGAGAAATAATAAATTAAATGAAATATTTTTATTCATAATTCTCTTCAACAGTACCAATTGTCTAATAAAACTAAACAATAAAAATTAATATCAACATTTAACAAAATAATATGTCCATGTAAATTAATATTTAAGCATTAAATCAGTATCAACATAAAATTTACAAATTATAAGCTATCCAAATGTATAAGCATTAAAAAAATAAAAATAAAAATTTCATTTTCTATATATATATATATATATATAGAATATAAGAGAATTGATTGAGTATCACAACTCTTAGACTACTCAATGATGTAGTCGAAATTCTACACTGTATTATACTTGGGTGATGCACAACTTATTTAAAATTTATATGGAAATAAATTATAATCATATTGATAATAAGTGAGCCATATGATAAAATTGATTAATTTTATAATATATGTAACTTCGTGCAAGTATGGTATATAGTATATAAATTTTATTATATATATTGAATTAAATTTATTTAAACTACCACAAACATTTAGTAATAGAATTACAGTTGAAGAGAGTTTATATTTTAGATGATAGAGTTTTATTTAGAGTAAATTATTGGTAATATTTTTTTAATTTTCAATAACCAAACAGTTTAAACACTTGTCACAAAGAAAAAAAAAGTTAATAATGCATTCTATGAAACCCAAGAAATAGCCTTGGTGTAGTTATCGAATTATAAAAAATAAAAAATAAAAACCAATGAAATAAAATGGGAATCTACCTCAAAATCCAATATTAATAATAAGTAAAAGGAAGAATATTAAAATTGAGTTAAAAAACGAAATTGAGATAAAATCGGAATCTACCTTAAAAGCCTATACAACTTTTTCTTTACATCCTTGGGATTGAGTGTCAAGAGTTTTCAACAATCTTAGAACCCATGGAATCTTCTACGACAACACTGAAAAAGAAAAGAAAAGAAAATATAAATTAACATTTATATAGCAATAACTAAAATTGAAAATACAAATTAGAAAGAAATTAAAATCTAAGTTAAAAAAAATAGAATAACATAGATTACAACCTTTGAATTGTATGTCAATTTAGGAGTCTTCAACAATTTTATAGGATGCTTGCTTGGAATCACCTATGTAAAAATCGAAAATAAATTTTAAGAAAAAACTATTACAACATATAACAAATGGAATGAAACATATACCAATAGCTGAAATTGAAAATATAAATTAGAAAGAAAATTAAACTAAATTAAAAATAGAATTGTATCTTATACAACCTTTGAATTTAATGTCAATTTAAGAGTTTCCTATGACAAAACTGAAATAAAAATAAAATAATAGATCTAAAACTATATAAAAGAAAGCAAATGGAACATGAATTTCATCGATCCTTTAAGAGATCCGATTCCCTAATGAAAAACAACAATATTTGACTCCATAATGAAAAACAACATTGTAGGGACAAGTTTGGAGCCCAAGCCCGAACTATATGGAGTCCTGGTCCAAAAAGCTTAATACAATGAATTTTGTAGAGTATGGGTTAAAGAACTAAGTTTAGATGAGTTGAGCAACGGCTTGCATGAGGTTAAGAAGCAATCAGACACGATTAAAAGCTATTATGATCAAAGAACCCTCCGTCCGAGGAGACTAGAATTTAACTTATAAATATAGATCACTACATTAGGGTTCTTTAACATGCTACAGTATTCTCTACTTCTTTTTTCTGCCCCTTCTTCTTGGGGGCTTTTCCACATTATATAGGCTTTTCCTGATCATCTGGACCTTACACTTGTTGATTACCTGGATCCCCACTTGAGTACCCATCCCATCAAACACCCCTTTCAGTCCTCTGTGAGTTGCGGCAGTCAAGGTAGTACTGTTCAAGGGTCTTCTCCACATTAACGCGACTAGAAAAGTAGCTGCAGTGCATTTAATGTGATGGTGGCAGCTTTTCCTTAGATATTTTAAGTTTTCTTTCCTCTCACTTGTTCAAGGGGCATACTTTAACTGTTTGAGTATACACTTGGTCTGGGTTTGCCATGTCCGAGGAGGAGTTCCTCCTCGAACCTTCTTCCCTTTGTCTCTCACTGATGAGGCTTGTAATGTAGATTATCTAAGTCGTGTTTTTCTCCTCGGACTTGTTAGTGTCCTCGGACAAGGCCCAAGGCCTAATACATTATTTTGGGCCCTAGCCCCCACAAACACTATTTCAAAAGTACTAAGAATTAGCTTTCAATTCCTATTAAAAAAAATAAGTATGAGAATCACTAACCTTTGTTGTTTGTTGTTGGACTGAGATTGTGATAGGGTGATAGATTGAACATATTAATAACACAAAGTTCCTTACCTTTCCATCTTAATGTTACAAATTGCATCTAGATTATACCTACCTTTTGTGATGGCATAACATTTGTTATCTTAGATTCACTGGATACAATAAACGATTTTTGCCCATGCAAAGTAGATGGAACATAACCTAATTGATATAGAATTTTAAGATAGAGAAACCGTACAATTTTTTTGGAAAAGATTATTACAAATTAGTTGTGCTTTTCTTTAGTTGCTTTATAACTTCTTTGCATAAAGTTATGTTGATAACAACTTCTTCTTCTTTGTGGGTTTTTATTTTATTTTAATTACAATGATTTTTTAGATAAATATAACATATTATTTGTTCTTATCAACCTTTCTTCTATTGTTTTATCACTTCTTAGGATAAATTAGTTTTGTTCTTTGTGTATTTATTTTATTTTGTTTTTAAATTTCTACATTTGATAATTAGGTTTTAATAAATAAAAAAACCATATCCTATTTTTATTTTGGTTTTTGCCTTTCATTCTATTCATAATTTCATATGACCCTTTTTTTTTTTTTTAGTTTGGTAATATAACACATTGATTTACAATTCTATTTTCAATAGGATTTAAATTTTACATCAAATGGGACCATAACAATATATATTTTTTAAAAAAAAAAAAAAAACTCTATTTTTATCTCCTTATTGCCTCATTCACGTGTTTTTATTTTTATTTATTTATTTTTTATTTTTTACATTATATTGATATCAACATTTTTTTTTTCATTCTATCCATAAAAATATGACCTTTTTTATGCTATTTTTTTCATGGGATAACAACAAACATGTTAATTAGAAATCCTAATTATAATAAGATATAGTGATATACATAATTTTTATTTTTATTTTAAAAAAATTCTTTGATTTTTCTTGAATTTTACAACAAGTGTAATTCAACTTTAATCAAATTAAGATTTGTATCCACTTAGAAATTATAGTTGAAGAAAACTTATATATATTTTTTTCTTAAAATCTAAAAATTTAAGAAAATTTCTGCAATTTGATGCCGCCACTTGGCACAACCACGACGTCTAAATCCAACTTTTATTATATATATATATATATATATATATATATATAAATATAATATAATATAATATGATTTAGAATAAAACAAAAATTAAAGTATAGAACTATAGAACCTAGTTTATCAAAAGTACAATTGCAACTTTACAAAATAATATGATCACTTAATACTTTAAACTTGCACAAATAAAAAATTATTTATCACATAACTTAACAAATAAATTTTTATACTAAATTTATAATTTTGTTATATTAAGATAACACTTGTAAATATAATAAATTAAAATAAGTTTCTAAATGGATGGGGAAAAAAGCAAAAAAATAATCACTTGATGTGGGTTGAATATATAGAAGCACTAAAATAAAATAAAAAAGGTGATTGATCCACTCAGTATTAAAGCTTGAATTAAAGCAAAATATATATAAAAAAATAATTTTCAAAAATTGCTTAATTGTAAGAAACGTGTTACTATAATAAGTCTACAATTCACATGGGTTTCAATAACTCCTACAAATTGACATGGTAACTCATAACATAGAAAAAAAAGTGGAATGCTTCCCAACAATAAACGTGTACAACTTTAGACTTTGGAGAAAAATATTAAAAATATTAAAAGTCTAGGGAAAAGACCTATGGCAGTGACTAAAGAGTGTTTAGTTCCAATTTTTTAACAAAAGAAAGGAGGGGCAAATAGAAGCAAACCTGAATGAATGTCATAGAAGAGTAACTAGCCAGTTATGAAGAATGCTATAAAAATAGAATCAAGATGGAAACTAGAGAGAAACAACGTGAGCAAAAAAATAATAATACTAATTGGATGACACAGGACAAGTGGGAGTATTTGATCTGCAACAATACATGAAAGCACAAGATACTAATAATGAATACTCGTGTCAATGGACATATCTCCCTTCTATTTTTCCAGAAAAGTTACATTATTTACTTCACAAAAGTTATTTGGTGGAAAATGCTAAGGAGCTTTTAGCAATATTTGAGCTCTACGATCATGAGCCATCTATTTACATTTTCGCATTGAATCTCTATTCGATTGGGCGGAATAAAAAGAGATGGCGTATGCAGAGAAATATGGAAAATAAATTGCTCTATGTTAGTTCCGGAGGTTCTTTCTCAAAATTGACTGTGATAGAAGGTATGGGAAATATGATTTTCCTGCCAACTGTTGAAGGCAACAGTAATGTATTCTACTCTCTCAGAACTAAGAATTACCACTGCTTCTGCAAAGATCATTCGTTTAGGACTTTATCTCACATAAAAGAACTCATCAACTGCACTTGGATTAACCCTACGCGCATAGATTTGGATGAAGCATTTGAATGGTGAGAAATAGAACTAATTAAAAAAAGGATTTATATTCCTTTGCATTAATTGAAGACTTTCAAAGAGGCTCATGATTGGGGGAAAGAAATTTTAGTGGGTTAGAGATTAATTCTGTTTTCCAGTATTGGTTATGTCTATTGCTTAGATGTTTATATATATATATTATTGTAAACAATTTGAGTTCAAAGGCAGGAAGCCTTCAACTTATTGTGAAATACTGAAATTGAGTTCTTGTTACTTTCTTAGTTTTATTTTTAGATTTTGTACAATCATTTGAAATTGTTATATGTCATGTTTTCTATTGAATAATATGATATCCAAAGCAAAAATATTAAAAATTCAAATCTTTGGGAAAAAAAAATCATTATGAATTGTGTATTTAATTGGACATAAGAAAAATTTCTTGGATAAGTTTTAAATTTTGTACATAAATTTAAGAGGTAATTACAGTAAACTCACTTGTGGTTTGGCTAGTTTTAACTAAGCCTACCTGTGGAGCACTATAATGCAGTGAAATGAATAATTGGATATTCAAATACTTAAATGGAACCACAAGATATGGGATATTGTTCGCAAGGCAACATAGGGATAATTCAGTAGTAGGATATGTGGATTCCGACTATGCAAGTAATGTGGATGTCAGGAGGTCTACTACAAGATATGTGTTCAAATTGTCAGGAGGGCCTATTTGTTGGAGATCCACACTACAATTGTAATATGCTGGCCAAATTTTATGGTTAACCTTTGTGATTGTGTGTTTAATTATTATTTGAGCCATTTATCTATATATTACTAAAAACTGAAACGTAACATTTATTGTTGCTACGCTCCAGTTAAGCCACATTAACGCCATGTCAACATTTATTTTCATTTTTTATTTTTAGATTTACCGGTTGACATTTATTGAGCATCTCCTTAAATTCAAGTATTACTCTATCTTCAACTCTATCATGTGTTTCTCCATTAACCCAGACTTCTCAAATGCTACTATTATATGAAACTTTGACAGTCACCGATAGATTACAACCTCATCACATCATTTATCTGTTGTAACTTCTTCCATTTATTAGGTATGATATGACAAATAACACCATGTGGCAAACAATTATTGATACCTATCAATTTTTTTAGCATGTGCCAACAATATGCACTATAAGTTCCACCATTATAATTAACTAGTAAGTTGCTCATGCGATGCATGAATAATTTTGTGATATTTTATGTAAAACGGTTTTAAATAATGTTGTACAAATATTATAAAGAAAAAGTAAACTAAATTAGAGTAAAGAAACATATATATTTTGAGATATTAAAAATTAGTTTAATAGATTCACTGCATATTTGTAGCCTTCTTAAAGTTTTTTTTTTTTTTTTAAATCATGAAACAAAATATAAATGCAAAAGAGTAACGGGAACATGAAAATCAACTAATTTGTGTTGTATTCACATATTTCATACCATGAAATGAAAGTATGCCCAACTCTTTGACTGTCTTCCACTCATTGATAGTGCGACATTAAGACATGATGTAGACAAGTGTGTATGCATGTGTCTTATAGATGATTTAAAATTAAACCATGGTAGAATTTTGTTTTACATTGCACACCAAATATTCTCTTTACTTATATATCCTAAACAAAAACTATCCAACCAAATTACATAAATCTAAATCATATTTAAGCTGCTAATTTAAAAAGAAAAAAAAAATTACCCATAGGGGTTTCAGCATCTTGATAGCAGTGAGAGGCCAATATAATGGAGATGGTGACCCCTCAGATTCCTCTTTTTCTCTCTTTCAAATGTTTTGTTAGACTCAAGTCTTTTATTTTGGTAATATATGATGACATAGTGCGTTTTATTTAACAATCTATAACATTTTTGTGTCTCTCTATCTCTCTTTAGGGTTTTATCTGGTTAGTTATTACTATAAGTCCTTACTTATTTTATTTTATTTTTGCTTTTTTTTAACATACTAAAACAATGGGTATGCTAAAAGACATGAAGAATAGAGATAGGTGTGGTGTAAACTTAGGCAATTAATAAGATATTAATAAGATAACAGTAAAATAAGTTAATGTAAACTTTTGGATAACAGTAAAAAAAAAAAAATAATAATAATAATGAAAGAGGTAAAAAAAAGCTATATGCCAAATTAAAGTGTCATTTGGCAAGACCTCATGCACTCTCGCATGAGATCTCTGCTTATATATATATATATATATATATATATTTATATATATATTGATATTGATTGATATCCACTATAAACTTAAAAACTCCATCAAATTTTTTTTTCCTTTCCTTTTTTTGCTTAGATCTTTTTTAAGTAACCCAAAAGTCATGTTTTACCATAATTAAATCACCCCTAACAAAATCTATAGTTTCCTAAGAGAAAAAAAAATAATAAAATAAAAAACTCTTTCCTTTTTCTTTTCTTTTCTTTTCTTTTTCTTTTTTTTTTTTGGGGGTTTTTTCCCCCTCCATCACTCCTAAAACAAAATTTTAATTATATATATTATGAAATTAGATTTAAAACAATTTATATTTTTTCCCCTTTCCATAAACCTAAAGATCTATGCTCTCTTTCCTCTTTTTCCATTTTCCTATTACCATAATATCTATACTCTCTTGACTCTTCTTTCATTTTCCTATTACCATAATGAGTAATGACCCTTGACGTTCCATTTAAGCATATCTCTACACCTCTCTCTCTCTCCTTCTTTATCAGCATATGAATCGATATTACCTTATATTTTTTGTTTCCATTTGAATGTTAAGTTGTCAATATTTTTCTTTTTTGTTTTTGGAAAATTATTAGACATTCTCAGAGTATCATAAATGTATACTCCTCCTCTCACATAAATGGTGGGTCCTACATGAATTTAATTAGTTAAACCCACCATTCATGTGAGATGAGAGAGTACGTATTTATAGTACTTCGGGACTACACAATAATTTTCCTTCGTTTTCATTCAGCATTTATTTATACTTCCTATTGTGTTGCCATGATAGACTCCATTTACCTTTTTAAGTTTACTCTTTTTAACTGTTACATTTTATGGGTTTATCCAACCTTTCATATGTTGATATATGATTGTTACCAAAAAAATTAATAAATCTTATACATCCTTTCCTTTTCTTTCAATAAAACAGTCAGACCCTTTTGGATATACACCACTGTAAATTTCTTTGAAAAAACTTTTTTCCCTCTCCCCGTGTGTGTGTGTGTTAAAAATACTAGTATTCTCAAAACAAATAAATAAATAAAACAGTCAAAAATTTCAACTCTATATATTTGTTATATTTGGATTTTCTCTTTCAAATTCTCTAATACATTTTTCTCCCAAAAAATATCTCTCTAATACATGAAGTTTAGGGGTTGCAGCAAGGAAATTAACTTCACCACAACAACAGTTCCTCTCTCTCTCTCTCTCTCTCTCTCATGTATTTGCATGTTCTTAATTCACATATTTCCTTTTTTGTATTTAGAATTTGTGGTTGAATGGTTATTTTGTAACCAAAGATTTATTTTTCCTAAAAGCTTGAAATGGTTGATATTATTTTAAGGTTAGTGTTAAAGTTTTGAATCTCGGTGCTTGGATGAGTTTTCTTTGGATTAATGTTTTTATAACTTTGAGCATAAAATAGTTTTATAGGAATCAATTTGTTTGTACAATTTTACTTGTATCTTTAGTACAAAACTTATATTTGGTTGGTATTCTTCTTTGTATGACATGTAGTATTGTTTCAGGTCTTTGTTCCTATGATTCTACATTGATCAAAACATGAAATTTGATGAGAAGCAACGTCCTATAAATACCTCTACTTCCAATGCACATATAACACATGCAAACATACTTTCATTTTGAGTTATATATCAATTTGACCATGCATTAATCTATATATATTATAAAACCGAAGCCTCTGACTTATTTTTAAGTTCTCACATTTTTTCACATTAGCACTAATAAATAAAAAAACTATTTATTCATTGTTGGATTTTTTTTTTCATAGTCAATAGCTTTCCTGTGCATCGCACGAGTTAGTGACTAGTTTTCTATAATTAATAAAATTTATTTATATAACATGTTTTATAATAGCATTGAATAAATTATAGGTACTTTTGAAGAGATTAAATTCTATAAGGATGGGGGGTAAAACCCATGTTTTACACCATCCAATAAATGATTGCCACATCAGTATTTTACTTAAAATTCAATACATCCTACCACACCAAATAACATCTCGATAGATTCCCAATTTGGTTAGATGTATATATGGTTATTAGAATTGATTAAGTGTGATTGTGTTTATTCTTAAATATGTGATAAGATAACGTGGCATGTTGGGATTGGAGGGGTAAAACATGAGTTTTACACCACATCCTTATAGAATTTAATCTCATTTTTGAAATATATTAAAGGATCTATCATTAAAATTTGTAAAGATTATAGCAATGATTATGTTTTAAGGATTGTATACATTTTACTAATTAAATGACCAGATATATTAATCATTATATGAAGATATAAATAAGACTTGAATATTACAAAGCCCTACGGTTAAGGTGTAATTTTCAAAGATTTGTTAAATTGTAATTTTAGCAATATGAAATGGTAGATTGGTAACTTTGTACTACCTACTCGGCTATTGTATTAGCTATAAAACTACACGTCCAACTTCCCTTTTCTACATGGATGGCACCTCACCCCTCACCCAAATCATATTCTATCTTCCTGAATATTCCCACCCCAAGTTCATTCTCATGTTAGTCTGTGAAGGTGATGATCAAGAGAGTCAAACTTTTGTGGACATATCAACGAATTGATTCTACAAAAACAGTATTTTGAAGATGCGTGTTAAGGTAATATACAGTAGCAGAAACTCGTGGCTGGTGTTAAAGACTGTTGTTTCAATGGAGGTCTCACTTTTTAACATTGTCTCTAAGGATTTGGTGCCACTACCACAGTTGTTATCATGTGGGACTATGGATATTTGTCTCCTTTTGTCATCACCAAATGAAGGTGATTGTTGTGTTATCTTCATTAACAGCTCGTAAAATACATTCTACTATTGGAAACCTAGAGAAGGGAAATTTCATGAACAACGGTTTCATGTTGAAGATTGTACCATAGTTGCTGCTACTATATTAAGAAGTACAATTTACTTTTTAGCACTGATAACAATTGAAGACCATGAAGACCGTAAACAGTATGCATTGTCATTGTTTACAGCTGTCTTTGTTGATTCATTGTTGCGCTTTGAGAAATTTACAAATGAAAATTTGCCATCACATGGTAATAATTCATCCGGAGAAGCTGATTTTCATTTTGAATCTACTGGTGGGGAGCTCTTGTATCTTCATAGGTCGACCTTCGCAGTACCATGACTCCATGTCTCGAGCTATGAAGGTACAAGAGCTCCCCACCAGTAGATTCAAAAAGAAAATCAACTTCTTCGGATGAATTATCACCATGTGATGGCAAATTTTCATTTGTAAATTTCTCAAAGCGCAACAATGAATCAACAAAGACAGCTGTAAACAATGACAATGCATACTGTTTACAGTCTTCATGGTCTTCAATTATTATCAATGCTAAAAAGTAAATTGCACCTCTTAATACAGTAGCAGCAACTATGTTACAATCTTCAACACGAAACCGTTGTTCATGAAATTTCCCTTCTCTAGGTTTCCAATAGTAGAATGTATTTGACAAGCTATTAATGAAGATAACACAACAATCACCTTCATTTGGTGATGACAAAAGGAAACAAATATCCATAGTCTCACACGATGACAACTATGGTGGTTGCACCAAATCCTTAGAGACAATGTTAAAAAGTGAGACCTCTATCGAAACAGCAGTCTTTTACACCAGCCATGAGTTTCTGCTACTGTATATTACCTTACCACGCATCTCCGGAATACTATTTTTGTAGAATCAATTCGTTGATATGTCCACAAAAGTATGACTCTCTTGATCATCACCTTCATAGACTAACAGCCAGGGTATTGTTGGGGGTAGATGATAAAAGGAGGATAGGAGAGCTCAACTTGCATATGCTGTTCCATTTTAGCAGCTAGCATTGTCTTTCTTTTGCTTGAATATTCTGTTTCATCAGCATCCATTGTCTTTCTTTTTCTGGAATCAACGGCTAGACCAAAAAAAATAAGAATTTAAATGAACAATTATAAATTAGTTATTTTGTGAATAAAAAACATAAAAAACAAACCAAAAAAAATAAGAATTTAAATGAACAATTATAAATTAGTTATTTTGTGAATGAAAAACATAAAAACAAACAAACACAGGGACAATTAAGAGCCATTCGCACAAGGTCAAAACAAGAGTTTAAAAACCAATCTTACACCAGGACTGTTCATCTCACACAACAAAACGCCCCAATTTCTATGACAACCATGCAACATCACAATTATTATTTTCATATTAAGATTCAGATTAATTTTACGTACCAATCTTGGCTCCGAGGCCCTGCATCCCAGAAACCGTAACTTGAGAAGTGAAGAGCAGCAGCAGTGTCTCATTGATATCAGATGAAACGCTGTCATTGTTCCTCTCTATGGTTCCCGCAATAGAGCAACGCCTCTTTGTGGCTCCTTCTTCGCCGCCTTGCATCCTAGAAACTGTAACTTGAGAAGTGAAGAGCAGCAGCAGTGTCTCATTGATATCAAATGAAATGTTGTCATTGTTCCTCTCTCTGGTTCCTGCAATAGAGCAATGCCTCTTTGTGGCTCCTTCTTCGCCGCCTTGTTTCATTTCATTGCTTTTGCACACAAATACATTTTCATTAAACAATAGAATAAACTTTCTATCATTTGAAATGTGACTCATTTATTTGGCATTTAGCTTTAAAGGAAACAAGTGAGGGTGTGAGTATTCATGGACGTGTGAGCATGTGAAGATGTGAGAATGCATGGCATGTAAAAAAAGCATGTGCTTGTGAGATACTAGCATGCGAGGAAGTGCAATTAGGCATGCATAGAGAAATTATACTAAATGCAAGAAATTGACCTCACTCCATTAGCAATTCATCACTTAGAACTTCCTATAATCATCATGCAAAACAAACCCTAATGGAAAGATTAGTGTTTAGGCGATGGGGGATTTGTTGGCTTATTCGTGGGTCATGGATAAACATGTGAATTCCAAAGAGAATATCATGCAAATGTAATCAACCAACATGTGAATTTATTGACAAAGAAGACACATCATTTATTTAAAGAAATTGAAAAGAGATTTTGGTGACCTTAGGGACAAACAAAGAGCGATTTATGAAAGTTTGGGGGTCAAAGTGTAGTTTTGTGAAAGTAGATTAAGGACATGAGGAAACAACCACAAAACCATGGCTCAACCTCAAAAGCAAAGCAACGCCAATATTGGTATTGAACAATAATCGATACTATATATGCAGATAAGGAGTTAACACTATCATAACTTGCATCCCATGCCAAGTAAATTGAATTTCTAATAAAAGCAGGGTTTTATCCTAAGATTGTAACACCATGCATTTGAGTATGTCAAAATGCCTACCTAAAGCAAATCGTAACAGGTGGGTAATCGATAAAACGGAATTTATTGCTTATATCGACATCATGGTTCTCACAATTCACTTTTACATCAAGGTGATGCCGATATAGAGGTAGATCTGCCTCAGCCAGCCACTTCCTTAGCCAGATCCACCAACTTCCTATCCATGAGCTCAAGATTCTTCTTTTTGTTGAATTTGTTATAAAGTGGGACACTCCTGTGAGAAATCTCGAAAATGCTCAAGCCTTTGTCTTTCAGCCATTGAAGAAACTCTCTCAAAGTTGGACTGCCCCTGAAAATCCATCTGTCCCACACAGTCCAGCTCAAGTTTTTGTACTTGATCACCTTAGGAGGAGCAGGCTCGACTATTGAGAAGAGGGAGTTCTAGGTCAGCAAAGGTGTTTCGGTAGTCCTCTAATTTGCGTTCTCCATCTATAACCTTGTACAGCTCCAAGCAGACAAGACCTGTCGCCATGGCACTGGAGGTTGCAATTTCTGGAATGATCCACCACTTGGCCTTAAGCATGTTAACTTCAGGGATGCCATAGTTCCTTGCTCTCATGTTTGCAAGTCCAGCTATTAGGTCCATATGATAGTTTGTGTCATCATCCTGGGCATCAAGAAAATATGTTGACAACAACCAAGTCTTAGTCCAAAAAGTTTGAAATCGGATATGGATTCTTAGCAAACTTGTCACAGTCAGCCATCTAGAAGCAATGTTAAGTGCACTAAAAACTTCTCCCTCCCCTTGGGGCCAATACTTACAAGGGAGAAAAAAAAAAATCCAACCACCTAGATGCATGATTCTAACATAGAATCTAAATAAACACCAATTAACAGAATTCTGTATTTGAAAACAGGAAGGAGATCATCAGTATGAAGTGAATACTATAAGAATAACAATGGTGTCTTATCATATCAGTACCAAGAATACTGCGGGATGAACAAGCCTAAATATGGCAACCGATTTATCAACTTGGAGACCTTCAGAAATGGTTTTTCAAAAAGGTCTGAGCACCATGCCAAACACATGAACTTGACCTAATGTAAGATTTGGAAGGTAAAAGCTACCTCCTCTCATCCTTAGCCAAACACATGACCCAACCCACCATCAAAATGAACCTCCCGAAGAAGGGCATAAAGGGCATAACTTTAAAAATCAATTATGTACAGCTATGAACTACACACATGACAATATATATAAGAACTGTAGCACGACTCTATATATACAAGAACTTTAATACATGATTGTAAAAGTCCAAAAAAATCCACTATAAATGCGCACATTCTAAACACTTCCAGGAGGGAAGAGGGAAAGAGTAGGGAGGGGAGAAAATAAGAGAAGAAAGGAAACTAACCTTCTCAAATTGAATTGGATTCAACTTGAAACCTGGCGGCAACTGAATCCAGCATTCGTTTAACTTCATGATCAACTCCCTGATAGCTACAGCATCATCTTTAAAAATTCCTTCCACATCAGGCTGGAACTCAGGGACTATCACACTGTTAACAGCATCAGCCATCTTTGTAGAAGACTTAATCCAATCAGGAATTGGGATGCCAAATGTCTCTGCCCGTAGAACAGATGCTACCAGAACAAAATAAAAGTGACTGGGATCATCAACTGAAAACTGCAGTGGGCTAGGGAAATGCTTGGGAGCACTCCAGAATGACTCTTCATCAGATCCTGTGGCATCCTCAGGATAGTCATCTGTTAACTGCTTCACACGGTTAGCAGTCTTCGAACCTGGTTCCAAGAATACATGCCATTAGACACTTAGTTAAAAATGTGATCATATAATGTTAATTAAATAAATGTATTTAATAAATAGAATAAGTACTTCAGACGAGCCCATTCTATGCAATCTTGGAATACTTCACATTTCTCCTTGTCAAGAAATTCAATAGCACACTCCAAGAAGTCCCTAGCCTAAGCAACTGAAGTCTTCATTGGGAATATGTCTTCCTCTCTCTCTCTGCCTCCCGTTGTCAGTTAAATCTAAGCTTCTCTCTAAGGCAGGCATTGTTCATTGCGAATATGTAATCACTTGGGTCCATTAGATAAGTATTCACTTCAGCCGGTGTCTTCTCAAACAGATCCTCAAACTCATATCAAGCCCATGCCAAGCAGTGGTCAATATTGTGAGGAAATGAGTCAACTGTGTCCCAGGAAAATTGCTTTTCAATTGCATCTCGAGAGGCATCATAATTTTGAGTTAGGTGAGGAATGACCATCTGGGTGTTACACCTGGTACCTAGGGTCCCTAATTCCAATAATGGCTTTTGGAAATATAAGCATTTCTGACCAACATACAGCCTATCATTCACATTGTCCACAGCATCGATTACAACATCCAGGTCCTCCCAGAATGTGTAATGAAAAGTATCATCTACCCGACTGGTTGTGCGGATCTGCAATGCTTCAATGTTGAGGTTGAGACTAGGGTTTATCAAACAAGCAGCTGAAGCAGCGCCTGATGACTTGCCTAGCGCAATGTTCTGGTCCCGGAAGAGAAATTGATTGCTGGGGTTACATTTCCCAACATCACCATCTGTAACTATTAACTTCCCTTGTTTACCACAAGAAGCCCCATCACAGCTAAATTCTTCAAGAATTCACACCCCAGTGCGCCAGATCCTACAATAAACACTTTGGCATCCTCCAGATTCTTCTGAATCTTGGATCCAAACACAGAAATTTGTGCATCATAACGACTGTTCAAGGGCTTCAGATCATTAGGATGCAAGGGTTGCGTGGGAAGGGACTCAATTGAGTCAAAGTACAAAAACTGTGCAGAAAAGAAAATTTTAAATAACATTTGAGTTAAAAATATAAAATGTCAGAACTTCTATGACATAGGATAAAGTTTTATAATTATTATGTAAGTTGATGGTAAACTCAAGACAGCAGGGGAAAAAAAGGTTCACTCAATTAGTAAAGCAGCCCCAATCCATAGTCTGGACAAAGCAAAGCTTTAAGTAGACCCAACTATCAATCTATCAAGCTTCAAGATCCACTCAAAACCAATCCCCAAATTACGTGACTAACCTGGAAATGAGGATGACATTTCCCAGAGCAAGCCTTCACAACTTCCTGTCCAACAATACCACCAAACATTGCAGCCATGGGATTCAGCACAGCCCTAGCACCAGATGCAAAATGACGAAGAAGGTTTTGGTCAATCGCCTCAAGCTTCCCATCTGAAAAGGTCTTGTTGATTTCAATGACCCAAGAAATGAATTTTTGAGCGTCATTCTCTAATCCAGCAACTGGGAATCGTCCAAACTCTATTATGAATTTATCTAGCGCTTGAAATGCCAGGTGTAGGAGGGGTTGACGATCAAACTTGGAAAAGTCACGTAGATATAAATCACCAGGGTCCCTTAGTGCTTCTCGCAATGGCTTAAAATTTACATTAGGTTGCCTCACCTGTGTGACAATACCTGTATGTGGATCCTCATCATGAAATACTGGAAACTAAGGGCTAAAGTCACAGAACACGCTACCAAAAAGGCCTCATACTTCAGATTTTATAAAGATGATTGGAGGTTGATGACTACGGCAGTAATCATTATATTCAAATGCTTTCTCCAAGCAAATATCAGTAAAAACTACAACCTGTAAAAATTCAAATGCCAAAGACATGCATAGAATTAGAAGCAAAATCAGAATTGAAGCAAATGCATCTTTTCCAAGATTCAAATTACATTTTGCAGAAATCATGTTGTCCATCTAGCAGTTAAAGAACAAACATAAATACATTTCACAAACTCATAAGTAAACACACTAACACAACTATACAAGTTGCATTGACCTGATAAAAGAACAATTTCAGATGTCACAAATAACATGCAGAATTATGCAACCTAGAAACATTTATCAGGCTGATAGAAATATCTAGAAAGAGGTGAAACATGACTTCATATATCCACATATCCCCCTCTTTAGTTGTGATACATCATTTTCCAACTTAATAACTCCAAGAAGCATTGAAGTTCCTTGGACAACGATCAAGGAAATAGTTGACCAGTTCTACCATCAGAACATTTGTTGGGCCATTGGTTCATATATTCTAAACAATTAATCTATGACACAGTTATTTATTGGATTTTAAATACTATCCATTTGCAGCTTAGTTGTAGCAATTTCATACATATGATAATTGTGTAATTGGTTCAAACTCTCCAACCCTTGTTGTTTTCATCTCAGAACTTGAAACAGACATTATTTTTCTCAACAAGGCTTGGTCAGGTTTAATAGTACCTATTAACTTATTTTCAAGACACTTTATTTTTTCAAAATATGATAGAATTTCAACCTATGATGTTCGCTCTATGATGATTGCTGCTCTTTATCATTAGGCCAATATACCAATTGATTTTTTATGTAGGCGGTGTTTAAAGCTCACATCTCTTGCTTGCTCAACAACAAGATACTTTATCAATCGAGCTAAATGAAACCCACCAAGACGCTTTATGTTGACTTATATTACAAATAATGTATATTGACAAACAAAAATACAAAGAATGAAAGATGGATGTTTTTTTATAATTAAAAAAAAAAAATGCTTAGTTCCTCCAATGTTAGATGAACTCCCATTCTAGCATCCATCAATCTGCATGCACATATTATTGTGCAACCATCTAGGAGAGGTAGTCCATAGGTAACTGCAACAGATCAATTGGGCAGAGGGCACTTGCCATCATGCCAAGGTCCAACCTCTCTGAGGATGGAACAATTGTAAAGGAAATAAGCTATGACCATAATGAATCAAATGTCTTACCACCAAGTAGCATTTTCCATGATGCAAGTGTATTATGTGTTAAGATATCTCTTGGCATAATTATTGATTAACCAATACTATGATGTCAAAAATAGTTTAATTTTTTTCTTCTTCTTCTTAATCTTACCTTAATTTCTACCACTGCATCAACAAGTACAACCAAACAAATTTTTTTAAGGTTCCAAACATAAAGTACTACCAATGAAAGTCAAGCATCCCATTCATATGCAATTTCCTTAACCAACAATGATTAAATAACTCGACAACATTACCTGAAAATCCAAAAGCTTTTCCTTAGTCAATTCAGTTGTCAAACTTGAAATTACCACAGAGTCATTCAACCCTTCCAATTTCTGCACAGAAGCATTGGCACGATTCTTACCCACATCATCTTCGGAAAAAATGAAATTTCCAGATAAATCCCACAACTCCACAACACCTTCGTCATGCAACATGACAGACTTCACACCAGCAAGAACAAGGTTCTTCGCTGCAAACAACATAAACCCCAAAATTTTATAATGCAAATTAATGCAATATCACAACTATTAATGCCATTGCATGCCATTGACATATGATTTATGTTATCGTAACATAGACTAATAGTAGCATTACTAAAAAGCACCAGCAGCCATGAAATCACATACCAATCTCAGCACCGAGGCCCTTCATCCCAGAAATTAGAACTTGCGAAATGGGAGGAGCCATAGAATACTCTCTGTTAGTTCAAATGAATCCATGGCAAGAAATTATGAGTGTTATACAATCTTCTAACATTATCTCAATCTTTTACTAACATGAACATGAACTTGAAAATAAAATATAATGATATGATATTCCTTCAATGCCAAACTAAAAAGTGTTCACTGAGAAATTTAAACAAACACATAGAGCAAGTCTTAGGAACAAAAAAAATTTAATCTAAAATCTCGGCATATGTTAATTATTAGGTCATTAAAGCAAGTAAAAATTGATAAAAAGATTACCTGAAATCGTGAGAGTGAGACGGCACTGTGACAGAGGAGAGAGCTACTAATCGGTGCTGTTGTAGTGGAGTGCGTGAGAGACGGAGAGAGTGTCATTGAATGTGATGGAGTGAGTGAGAGACGGAGGGAGATAGGCAGAGCCTCTGCTCAGTTCAGTTCCTCTACTCTTTCTCTTGCGCCTCCGGCCTCTGCCCTTCTTCACACATTCCACACTTACTTAATTTTTGGTTGAACTTATTTTGGTTGAAACCGAAAATTGAAAATACTGTAACAAAATAATTTTTAAATATATGTATAGTATCGTAGAACTCATGAACAGTGTATGAACAGTATATAAATAGTGTGTGAACAGTTTTTTTCCTGCATAGTAAAATAATGTGATATTACATGAACAGTACATAAATAGTGTGTGAACAGTTTTTTTTTCCTGCATAGTAAAATAATGTGATATTACTGTTCATGCACAAAAAAAAAAAAAAAAACGCAAAGGTCCAATCCGAACCCCACCTTAATGTGTTATATTTATTTATTTGTTTTTTTTTTAGTTTATCTTTTTAAGTAATCTAACTTTACTATTATTTTAAATGCAACTGGCAGATATGTACTTAAGAAGACTAATAACTTGTTACTTTACTGGCTTACTTGTTTTGTTTGTTTTAAGATTTATCTCTTTTTGAAGATATAAACTTTGTAATTATATGCATTTTGACAGTGAACTATTAACATTGAAGACTTTTTCCATCATGAATTTATGACTATAAATAATTTTTATCATGCTCAAAACTATCAGAATTAAAGGATATTAACAAGCCGCATTAAGTGCAATTCATTTCTTTAATTGATTTTATTTATTCTCTTTAAACAGGTTGTCATTGATTTCTTTTGTAATTGAAAAAAAAAAAAAAAAAAAAAAAAAAAAAAAAAAAACTTGTTTGAAAAATACAAGTAAACCCGACCCGACATGCAACCCGATTGACTCGTTTAAAAATGACATGTTTTGACTCGCGACCCATTTGACCCACAAACCTGATTGACCTAACATCCCCATTTTGTCACGTCTAGGCAAAGGGAAGAAGAGGAAGAGTGTTGTAGAAGCAAGACAAACTGAGTGAGAAAATGGTTGAGATTTAAAGTTTTTGAAGAAATATTAAAAAAAAATGTTCAATCAGTGGTTGAGATTTAAAGTTACCTTTTGCAACTTTGAATTTCAGCCATCTATAACACCTGATCTCAGTCTGTGGGAAACCTTCCCTCATCCCATATTATTTTATCACTAAATAATAGCTGGAATTTCATGATCAGTTTTTTTTTTTAATTAAAAAAAATCAAAAAAAAAAAAACCCAAAATCTTTAACACAAAATTAGCATTTAAAAATTTGACATCTTCATCTTAATAAATAAATGTCACATCATCATTTTAATAAATAAAAAGCAACTTGTATAATTGAATTACTTCATATAAAAAAGCCCATAAAACAAGGTAAAATTTGGAGTGTGCAATGAATCTACCAAAATCGACTCAACTTTTGGATCGGTTTTTAAGGGTTGGTGGGTTGAGTTGGGTCATAAATATTTTTACAGTGGGTCGTGTTGAGTTCGAGTCATGAGATTTACAAATCTGTCTAACCAGACCTGATCTACCTATATTTAATATATTTTTAAAATTAAAAAATATATTATATAATTTTTTATTTACTATTTGCCCTTCCACCTAAATAAAAACCAAATTTTGGGCCCGTTTGGTACGTGTATTTAAACAACAGTTTTTAGTTTTTTTGAAAATACATGTAGGTGAAAAAGTGTGTGAAAATATATATAATGTTTAAAAACTGAAAACATGTATTTAAACTTGCATACCAAGCGGGGCCAGTATTTTTTATATAGTTTGTATTTTTTTTGTGTTATGCTCATTATCATTTTGTTATAAATTTGCTCTTATTTGCAAGTTTCCTTGCATCTTTCCTGAATCCAACAAACCAGACGATTAGGCGACTGACAATAGGACATACTATCAAAACAAAAACTCCCAAATCATTAGTATGACTATTTGATCAGAAACTTTTACATCCAAAACAAGCCTAATTATGTTCGATTTCTATAATTTGTTTGTGAGAAACAACTTATATTAGGACCCAATAGCAACTTGATAAATCTAATCTGGGTTTTAAAGATAATACCATCATCATGGTTGTTGGACCAAAGTGACCGAATTGAACAGTAGACGAAAGGGGATCGAATTCGACTTAAGTGAATCAAAATGCTACGTTAATGCGGCTCAAAAGGAGCGTGGCAGCAATAAATGTTACATTTTAGCTTTTAGATATTAATCACCCAAAATGATTCAATTAGACATTGACATTATTTCTATTAGGATCCTCATGAGTTCATTGGCTAACTCCATCATTGAGTTACTTGACTCCTATCCATCTATTTTGAAATGCATAGATTGGGTTTTCCCACATCATCAACATTCAAAACAAACATTAACTATCACCATTGGTGGAGACCACTCATTTAAAATCAAATGGTTAGGATAGTGAAGTTATTCTAAGAACTCTAGATGATCTTAGGCCTCACCATACTGATACCAGTGCAACCACAATCAAATGAATATCCAACATACATGCTCACTCGCACACACACAAAATTGGGAGATTATTCACCATTTGGTGGTACCAAGGACAATTTAAAGTTCCTGGTGGAGTTCTATGGAATCCCACACACCAAAATATATTTTCTCTCTTCACATAAATCCATATATTAGACGTCGATTCCATCCTTCACAAACATAGATATTTAAAAAAAAAAAAAATCAACACAAAATTAACAACAAACAAGCTCAAACTCAGCACCTTTTGAATAATAATATGTAGTAAATAACCCTAAAAATGTGGCCAAAATAATAATAATAATCATGAGCTTCTCAATTAAATTTAGGGTCTCAAAATGTCCTAATTAAACTATGTAATATGATTTTTCTGCAAGGAAACAATCTAAAACATACAAATCACAATTCAAAGTTTCTAACAAAATGAATTCAAACTTGAAAAAACTATAATTTTAAGTTTTTACCCCCAAAAAAGAAAAAAAAAAGTTACAAAAGAGAGGGAAAGAGACTAAGTGCCTGTTTGTTTCAACTTTCCCAACCCAAAAAGCCTGTTTTGAAGAAAGCAAATACAAAAAACCCATTTGGTTAGGTATAAAACGCAACTTTTTGGAAAAAGTTGCGTTTTGGGTTTGTGAAGAGACGCGCAATGCCATAAAGAAGCTCAAAGGTGCATTTTGGAAAAAGCTCGTGCGTGTTGATTTATATCTGTTGGACTCACAGGGCAATTACCAAAGGCCTTGTACCTAAATTGGCACATCCCCATATACAAAGTGCTTGGGGGTTTAGGGAGAAAAGGGTTTAAGCTGTGGGGTTAGCATTATATTGTAATTATTTCTCAAAAAAAAAAAAAGATTCTCCATTCCTCTCATCTCATCTCTCTGCTCTGCCTTTGCCCTGAAGCTCACTCTCACGCCATCCTCTTCTTCTTCTTTCTTTGTCTTCTTCAACGCACATTCCTTTGTATATATTTTTTAAAATTTTATTTATGTCTAATCTAATCTGAGAAATACAAAAACCACCAAGTACCACCAAAGTTTTGACATGGTATTGAGCCAACTTCGTTTGATGAGAATCAAATGGTGTAGTTGTGTGTGACCTTTAAGTTTGTGTGTTTTGATGGGATAGAGGGAAAGAAACTTGCAAACGAAGTGGCAAGAGAAAAGGGAGAAAGGAAGAAAGAAAATAGAAAAAGAAAGAGGAAGAAAGAGCATAGTTCTGTGTAGAACGTTCTGGAGTGTGAAGTGGTAGGGAAAAAGACGAAAGTAGGAATAAAGAAAAAAAGTAAGGGTACGTGTATGGAGAAAGTGGTAGGGAAAAAAAGAAAAGAAGGAAATAAAGAAAAAAAAAAAAAAAGGTACCTCTGTGGAGGAGGAAAAAAGAGGGAAAAAAAGAGGAAATAAGGATTAAAAAATAAAATAAAATAAGGGAAACATAAAATAAAGAATAAGAAATTAAAATTGATAAATATTGTCACAATATTTTCATAATACTTTCACAATAAATCTTAAATGGTAGGTTATTATTAGTTAATATTGATGAAAAAAATAATTTGTTTAGAAAGAGAAAAAAATAATTGTAATAGTATGTTCAAATTAAAATCAGTATAAATTATCACAATATTTTCACAATAAATCTTAAGTGGTAGATTATTATTAGTTAATATTTGTGAGAAAAAAAAAAATTTCACAATATTGATTTAAGTATGAAATAAACTCTTTTATATATACATTGTCCTTTTTGGTAATTTACCACTCAAACCACAACTTTTATAAGTGCTAGTCAAACATTCAACTTTTTCAAAAAGTACTTTTTAACAACTTTTACCAAACACTCAACTTTTACAAAAAATCCTTACAAAAAATCCAATTTCATAAAGCACTTATTGAAAACCCCACATTTTCAAAAAGCCCAATTTTAAAAAGCTGAACCAAACTCATCCTAAAGTCTAGACTGTCACGCTGCTCTAAAATATCATGTAGTTAGATTCATCAACCAGTATCCACACTCCATTATTCTATGCAGACTGGAATAAGAAAAAAGGCCACATATAAGTATGTAACCATGTAAAACGCGTCTAGATTCAAAAAAAAAAAAAAAAAAGGCTCGTTAGTTCTTCTTGAAATGTTTTTTTTTTTTTTTTTTTTGGTTGAGAATTTTTGTTCTTGAAATGTTGATTAATAAGAAATACTACCCAATTAATGAAATACCCATCTACATTTGGTTGAGTTTGGATTACAAGTCAATGGGACTATAATGAAGTCACTGTCCATATCTTTCAAACTAATATGTAACGCATGCACATGTACAAGAATATTTGACCAATATTGATAAAAAGGGAAAAAAAATTTGAAATTTTTTGCCAGTTATCTTTGTCCTCACCAACTTCAAAAATTCTTAGAAAAAAATTGAACAATATTGATAAAAAGGAAAAAAAAAAATTCTCAGTTATCTCTATTCTCTAGATGTGATATCATGATAACATCTTTGCCAACTTAAAAAATTCTTGGAAAAAAATGTTCACTAGATGTGATATCATGATAACATTTTTGTTTTCTTACGCACTTATCTTGATGTTCTCATCAACTTCAATATGAGACTTTCATACCTCACACAATCACCTAAATGCACAACTAGCCTTCAATGTGAAAGATTTAAATAGTTAAAAAAAAAAAAAAAAACAAAAATTAGTGTTAGGTTTTCTTGAGAGAGAGAGAGAGAGAAAGAGAATTGGGATTCTATTTATACTTAACAGGGTTTAATAACTGTTGCAAAATATTGAAACAAATATTATATATAAGGATAGAAGAAAGAAACAGCTAATGCCTAATCACAACCCAATCTTGGATTTTGACATGATTTTTTAATATTTAATCCTATGTGTTACAGTGGCAAAATATTAACTCCATGGATCTTTGTTTTTACTGAACTCTATGGATCTTTAACAACATAAATTTGTTTTCAATTAGGTTGTAGATTTATAGCTCTTATACGTCCGAATATGTATCATAGAACTAAGGCATGGTGCTGAAGATATCACCTACGTTGTGAAATTAGTAACAATAGAAATTATTATGGTCCATAGATGTAGTTGTACATGGCCTTTAAATTACAGGGTATAAATAAGTTTTATTTTCATAATAGAGCACCGAAAACCAATGTCGTTTCCTAGTGGGATTAGAACAACTTTTGTAAGTCGATTCCCCTGGAATTTTTTTTTTTTTAATTAGAGAAATTATTATAGAATATAAAATAAGCAAATCTCAACGTGAAATTATAAAGAAAAACTTATTATATTTTATCAAGCAAAACTCTCTGCTAATTTATTTATATATAGAATATAAAAATGCAAAAATTCTATACTTTATCTGTCTTCCTCTCTTTTATATAAAAAACCCTATTTCTGCAACTTCAATGTCTCATTATATAATTTCCTAGAGAGAGAGAGAGAGAGAGAGAGAAGAGTTTGTTTTGTAGAGAGAGAATGGTTCTCTAAAGCTCTATCTCTCTTTGTTCGGTTCTGTTTGTGTTCTTTGGTTTTCAAGGTAAGAGAGTTTTGTTTTTCCTACGATTCTCTGTGACGGTGATAATTTTTTTTTTTTTTAACGGGTCGGGTTTGGATAATATCCATACCCTACCCGATTAAGCTCTTCCAATGAAAAACCGGGTATTACCGACTTATTATTAACGCAAACGCCACTATATAAAATCCTAGCTGCTCCAGATTTTTCTTTTCTTCACTCTATTCCTTTCCTTTTTCTAAGATTATTTTTATCGATCACTCTCTCTCTCACAATGGCTGACACCACCGACACCGCCACCGCCACCACGGCAGCGCCACCGCCTCAGGAAAACACCACGGTTGCGGCTGCTGCTGCTGCTCCTGCTCCGCCGCCGCCACGGGAAATCCTTGTTCCAAAGACGGAGACGAAACGGTGGGGCGACGAAGAAGACGACGAGCCATTGGAGGACACCGCTACTTCGTCAACTTCGCAGCCGGACAAAGTCGCCGCCGAACTCAACGTCGAGGCCTTGACCATCGACGACACCAAAAGCACCGTCAACAAGTACCTCGATGAACCCCAAGACGCTCACATCACTGCGGTACCATCAATCTCTCTCTCTCACATCACCAAGATTTGAATTTCTTTATTTGCCTGATCCTATTTAGGGTTTCGATCAACTCAATACCTTTGCTGCTACTTTTGATTAAAATATAATAAAGTACTGATTTTGATTATAGTTTGAGATCCTAATTAGGGTTTCGAATTTTCATTATAGATATTAATTTCTGTTTTGGTGCTTTTACAATGTGGTTAGAGATATAGTGTTCTATAGTTTTAATTCCTATTATTATGCTACTTGGAACATGAATGCAGAAACACACGTGTATTGTTGAGTCTAATAAATATGTTTTGTTCAGTTTTCAATTTTGGGTTTTGATATATTAGGGGGTTAATTTTTGATGTAGGTAACTGTGAATGATACCCCATATACATCTGCAAGTACTTTCGAGGACTTGAATCTGTCGAAGGAGCTTCTGAAGGGTTTATATATTGAGATGAAATTCCAGAAGCCAAGTAAAATTCAAGCTATTAGTTTGCCCATGATTTTGACTCCTCCCCATAAGGATTTGATAGCCCAGGCGCATAATGGTTCTGGAAAAACTACTTGTTTTGTGCTTGGGATGTTGAGTCGCATTGATCTGAATCTAAAGGCTCCTCAGGCCCTTTGCGTCTGCCCCACGAGAGAGTTGGCTTTGCAGGTAAAGTTTTGCTCTTAATTTGTTATATAGTTAAATGTTTCGTTTTGTTTCTTTAATGTTGTTCTTTTTAATGTTCTGTTCAAGATCATCCCTTAAATACTGTAGGACTTATTTTAAGGATCTTGAATGTATTGTTTTTTCCCGGTCCACAAGGTCTTAATTAAATATGAACCCAAGTTATAATAGTTTGTAATTTATTGGCGGCGGTATGTTATTTAAATTTTTTTGCAAGAAAATAAAATTCAGGAGTTGACGTTGTTAAAATGTTGTTTTCTGTGTCTTCATCTTGAAATCTCAACTGCACAACTGAAAACTTGTTAAAATGTTGTTTTCTGCGTCTTCATCTCCAAATCTCAACTACCCCCAACTGAAAACTATCTTTTATGAAATACTTCTGCTGGTTCTGTCCTCAGTATAGTTTAAAAAAATCAGAATTGCTAGAATTACATTATTGAAGCTTAAACCAAAATGCTTGTTAAATTTTATGATTTGCAACTACCTGTCAGGGTGCCTCCTAGTGGTTGGAGGAGCTGTAGACCCAGACATCCTGGGCTTGATCCTCACTAGGAGTTACCCTAGATTACCTTATACACGGTTTTGGCGGGTGGGCTTGTGTATCCATGGTGTACTCCCTAGGGGTGGTTCCAAAGGGCTTCTTTGATAAGGTTCCGTGTTATCAAAAAATTTAAAAAATAAAAATAAAAATAAAAATTTATGATTTGCAATTCTTATGTATTCTAGCATGATATCCTTGGCTCATATTTTCTGGAGATCAGAATGATATGGTGAAAATTAAGTTCTGAAAACCATGCAGATGCTTTTCTATGTTCCATATCTCTAACAAAGTTTAATTGTGTGCATCTGGCAGAATTTGGAAGTACTTCGGAAGATGGGGAAATACACAGAGATAACTTCTGAGTGTCTTGTGCCAATGGACAAAGCAAATTATGTTCCAATATCAAGAGTACCTCCATTGTCAGCTCAAATCGTAATTGGAACTCCTGGGACAATAAGGAAATACATATTGAATGGGAAATTGGGCCTATCTTATATTAAGATTCTTGTTTTTGATGAGGCAGATCTCATGCTAGACGATGTAAGTTTTTTTTGTTTTTTTTGGCTTAATTCTAATAAATGAACATTCTGAAACATTGGGAATAAATCCAAAGTTTTTATGTAGCACGATGCCATTAGCCCTTGCTGGATTTAAAAAAAAAAAATCCAAGCTTCTAGTTTTCTTAGTTCTAATGGTGGTATGTAATGAATTTATCCATCCTTTAGTTTTAGCCCGTTTATTGGCATTGTTAGTTCTGGAAATTATAGGAGTAAATAGTAAATATAATAAAACTTTTCATATGGTCAATAATACTAGAAATGAAGAAAAAAAAAAGTAAAATCAAGCATTTGCAGCCCTTCAGTGAGTGAGGAGAATAAATATCTCCTCCTGCCTTTTCTTTTGAGCTGGGGCAATCAATCAGTCCATACTTTTCTGGGTGATTTGTGGTTGCAAGCACGTCTTACATAGTATGATATGTAGACATGAAACTAGATGCATTTCAGATTGCCCAATGCCTTCAAGATCAATACAATAAAGCTGTCATATTTGGTGGTTAAATCTTGGGTTTATTTGGCCCAAGTTGCATTATGAAAATATATTCTATTGTATCCACAGGGCGAGTTTTTTTAGCATTCTTTTTATTTATTGCTGAAGCATTTTTGATGTGCAAGTGGACTAAAATTTTTACTTCATACTATTTATCAATTTTTTTATTTTTTACTTCATACTAAGAAGCAAGTTGTCATGCATGCACCATCTTTCTTAGCACTAATGTGTTTTTTTGCTCAATTCAACCCAAATCAACATTGCTAGAATTCCAATTACATTATTTGTTTCTAGTGCTTACTTGCATATGGATGCTTGGCTTGCAACTAAATTTAGTTTTTAATCATTGATTGTTCATTTTGGTGTAGGGCGGCTTTAAAGATGATTCATTGAGGATAAAGAAGGACATTGAAAAAAAGAGTTCTCACTGTCAGGTTTGTTTAACTAATCTGGTTTATATATTTTTTTGCGTGTGGGCATATATTCTTAAAATGAGCTTTGCTTGATGAGTTCTTGCTATTTACTCTTTTCTTCCCTTCTGTTGACATCATTCAAGATTTTAAATTACTTGTGAGTTGTGAAGTTGGGGAGATGAATTAGATGCTTCTCTTTTGTTTAAATGCTAATTTTACATATAGTTCCTTTATATGATGACCAAATACCTTTGGAGCTGCAATGAGAACAATATCAAAAGTACTTGGTGAAACCCAATTCCTAAAATTTCTGGCTAATAAGCCCATGAATATTACTTTAAAAATATCTCAGTTTGGTTTAAAGCACTTGGCAAAAGTCCCAAGAAAGATTAAAGGATCGAGTAGGTTATTGTTAGATATTACTAACTATTTTGGTAAAGGTTCCTCCTCGGGTAGCTTTTTTCTCTTGGACTGCTGCTTTAGGCAAGAGTCTAACTATAGATAACCTTCAGAAGAGGCATTTTGTTGTCCTTGAGTGGTGTTTTATGTGCAAAAGGTGTGGGGAATCTGTAGATCATCTCCTCCTTCACTGTCCTATAGCCTTTGAGATGTGGAGTATGATCTTTTGCTTGTTTGGTATTTGTTGGGTGATGCCTCAAAGGGTAGTGGATTTGTTGGATTGTTGGACATCGAAATTCAGGCGTCATCTTAATATAGTTATTTGGAGGCTTGTGCTGCACTGTTTGATGTGGTGTATCTGGCGGGAACGGAATTCTAGAAGCTTTGAGGGTCGTGAACGGTCCATGATTGAGTTTAAGTCTTTCTTCTTTTTTACTCTTCTCGAATGGTGTCTTGTTTTACCATCTTTTTCTTGTATTTCCCTTTCTGTGTTGCTTGATCATTGTAATTTGGTTTCTTGATGTTTTTGCCTTTTTGTACATTTCCTATGTACCGGGCTGTGTGTTTTTTAATAAATTTTTTTTGTTACTTATCAAAAAAAAAAAATTATGGTAAAGGTTGCATTATATCTGTTGTGTTGATATATTATCTATTACTTCCTTTCTTGTGGTAGGTAAGTTGTAGTTACATTAGGGATTAAAGCAATACTTTGCATAAGATTCTGTTTATAAGATATGTTGACATAGGTCTGAATGAGTTGTATTTCCAACTAAGAAAAAATAGTTAACTTATTTCTATAACCATTTTTTTTTTCAGGTTGTACTGTTTTCTGCTACATTTAATGAAACCGTTAAAAATTTCATTTCAAGGGTTGTCAAAGATTACAATCAACTTTATGTCAAGAAAGAGGAACTATCTTTAGAGTCTGTGAAGCAGTACAAGGTGCGTTGTCCTGATGAACGTGCCAAGGTTCTAGTGATTAGAGACAGAATATTTGAATTGGCAGAGAACTTGGGTCAGACAATAATATTTGTACGTACAAGAAATAATGCGGCAATGTTGCATAAGGCACTTGCTGAGCTTGGTTACACAGTTACTACCGTTCAAGGTGCTGCTACTCCAGAAGATAGAGACAAAATAATCCAAGAGTTCAAAAATAATTTGACTAAAGTTCTTATATCAACTGATTTACTTTCCAGAGGCTTTGACCAGCAACAGGTGCTTCACAATCCCCCTCCTCTTTGACTCTCTGTGCCTAAAGAGTGGTTCAAATTTGACATCTGAGTATCTGTCTTTTTTTTTTGTAAATGTAGGTTAATTTGGTTATCAACTACGATCTTCCGGTGAATCATAACTACCAATCAGAGCCTGATTATGAGGTGTACCTGCATAGGATTGGTAGGGCAGGGCGTTTTGGCCGCAAGGGTGAGTACATACTATATATTTTAAGTGGTTGCTAAAATATTACTTGATACATGGGGTTCAAGGGATATACGAGTAGTTTGGCGCCTAGGCTTGAATACCACCAGCCCCTTTCTCCCCCATTACCTAGCTAAAAATAAAAAATAGAAATTGCCCCTGGCCATGTCAGATCTGAGGCCAGCCCTAAAATTGTTTAAACATATTGTTTTGGTGCATGTTTGAAGAGCGATAATAGGAATGAATTGGACTTATGACTCCCAACTCTGAAGAATTTTCTTCTACATACAATCCTGGCAATCCATGACTTAGTTAATTGGATCCTGATTACATCTCTAGTTGTATGGAAGCAGAAGAATATTATGTTGTGATCCCTCTTCTTTATTAATTATTAAATATACAATATATAGTCCTTCATAGTAACAATGTCTTGTGTTTTTTGTTCCTACAGGAGCTGTGTTTAACTTGCTGTGCAGTGACAGGGATGAGATGATCATGACAAAAATTGAGGGATATTTTGGCACCCACATCGCAGAGGTAATTTTAAGAACTCCCTATCTAGTTATATGATTCTTTCTCTGTTTATGTTCTGATGATGAAGGTAAATTGGAGATAATAGAAGTAAAAAGCTAGAACCTTGTCAAATTCTAGATATGATTCTTTCCTTGTCTATGCTCTTCTGATGATTATAGATAAATATAGTAGAACAGAGGAAAAGGCTAGAATCTTTTGATCAGGTTTTGGTTGGAGCAGCTCCTGTGCAAGATCTAAATTATGTTTTTGCACCATTTTTGCAGGTCAATTCTTGGGATCGTGATGAAGACTTCAACAATGCCCTTAAGGAAGCTGGATTGTTGTTTGATTCATAGATGGAGCTAGAGGAGCAACCAACTCACAGCATTGTCGAAGAGTTTGATTTAATTTTGTCATTGGCTTTCCGTTTGTTTGAGTATCCTCCTTTATGGTTGTCTTTCCAGAAATTTAGTCATTTTATGTGTAAATTGATGTAATAGTACTTTATACATTTTTTGGTCCACAAATATAGTTCGTGTTGCTCAATGTAATAGTACTTTTTAGTACTATTTTTTCCCTCAAAATTCATAATATTTATATCCAAAGCTCTTGTATTTTAAATTTTTAGAAGAATTGTATTAGATTTGATATTTTCATATTCAAAAGATTCTTTCTTTTGGTCCTAATTATATATATAAAAAAAAATCTGAGCTATTTTGTTTGTTATTTATTTTATTTTAGATAAGCAATTATTATCTTGAGAGAAAATATATTGAATATTTGCACAAGAAACTTAGAATATATTCTCAAAATAATGTCAAAACGTGCCAAAGTGGATTGCACGTCAAGAGTAGTGCCCTCCCTCTCCTAGTCAAAGCTCTCCTGCTACTTATGTATAGCTTCTTTGGAAGTGGTTCTCATCTTTAACTTATTTTGGTGTGTCTGAGAGAGAGAGAGAGATGGGAGCTTTGGTTTTGGCAATATTTACAGCATCACTTCTAGTGAGTTGTACCAATTTAGCTTTGGCAGTGAATGAACCCAAAGTCATACATGTAGGTGGAAAAGTACTGTGCCAGGATTGCACCCAAGGATGGAACGAATGGGTTCATGGTTGCAAACCAATCAAAGGTAACATTTTTTCTTAACTTGGTTGGGACTGAGTAAGTTTTTCCACCACCAAATAATGTGTGGATTAATTGGGTTCATTTCAGGTGGTAAGGTATCAATAACATGCATGGATGATAGGAGTAGAGTTGTGTATTATGGAAGTGATGCGACCGACGAGTTAGGTCAATTCGACATCATTGTGAACAAGTACATAAACGGGAAGGAACTCAAAGCTAAGCTATGCTCAGTGAGACTTGTTTCCTCCCCAGACTCGACTTGCAACATTCTCACGGACTTTGCTGGTGGAAAGAGAGGAGTGAAACTCAACCTACCAAGTTTGGTGTACCGTGATCAGATTAAATATACTCTAGGCCCATTCTACTTCACAAAACCCTTGTGTGATGAACCCAATACCACTGATTCTGATGACACCCATGGAGGCCACTATTGATGTTTCTGAACTGAAACATATTGTTCTTTCTCTTCTATTTTGTTGTGTTTTTCTTTCTTTCTCAAAGTCTTGTACATCTTCTACTCCCTTGTGAGTTGAGAGGACTTTTGTTTTGAAGTGATGTAATAGTTACCACAAAATTGACTATAAATTAATTTAATAGTTTTTTTTTTCTTTAAAATATAAAATGATGTGTGACATTATTACTTGTTTTTTTAATAAGAAAATCTAGTATCACAACTTATCTCAGAATTTTTTTTATATGATGCGGCAGTGTGAGTGATAGAGAAAAATTAATGGGTCGATGTATAAATAATAGACAATCACTCACAGTTTGTCACATTAGAATTGTGATGAAAAATTGTGAAATAATGTGTAGTTCTAAAACTACTGTTCCAACAAGGTTTATGAAATCATTGAAATGTTTTTGTACAATCACATCAACAAATTAGTTTTGAACACCCTAAATTAAGATCTTATTATTTGAATCTAAAAAAAAAAAACGTTAAGATCCTTAATAATTTGAGAAACAGCCTTAAAATGCCACGTGGAAAGAGCATAGCCGCGAAGAAACCCAAAAACTCATCAAAAAGTCCAACACTCCAACTAGACAGACAAAGTGTGGTCCAACTCAAAAACCCCTATTCCTTGTTAAAGATCAAAGGCCCAGACAGACTGAAGAGTCCCACAGACTTCCGCACAGTTCAACCCGGTCGGGTCCTCTCAGTTCTCAATGAATTCAAGTTCAACCCGGCTCGCCAGAAGAACCATCACCACATCATGGTCTTTGATCCCAAGATCAACCGCTGTGGTTGGCCGTGGTGGGCCCAGCACTAGGTCGGCCTCGTCTTCCTCTTCGTCTTCGTCACCGTCACCGCCACAATCAAATAAATCTTCTAAGACAGAGAAGAAGCTGGTCGACCGTTTATCCGCCGTCATAGACGCCGTCAATGACCGGAAACTTCCCCCTGAGCTTCGCGGCCAGCGCAACGCCGTCAGGTCCTCATCTCTCTCTCTCTCTCTCTCTCTCTCTCTCTCTCTCTCTCTCTATTATAAGGTTTCATTCTGATAAAATTGGATGAATGAGAAAGACATAATTTTAGTACTAGTGTTAAAATTCCATGATGTACATGTTACTTGGGATTTGTCTTAATTTGACTTCTGACTAATGAATTATGAAGTTGCTTTATTCTATTAGCATTTGTTCAAAAACTTTAAGACATTAAGGAAATGAGTGAATTTTGATCATTAATTATGGAAGGCTACATCGACTTTTGAACTATGGTAATGAATTTGACTTACAAGATGTAACAATGAGTGATCGGTGCCTAATGTTTGAATTATTTTTTAATAATTAGTACATTAGTACTTTAACAATATATAAATAAATGTTGAAATTTCCTTTTTATGATCGATTTCTCATTTACAAATTATGAAGTAAAATTTATTGAATCTCGAACATTACTCTTTGAGCATTATTCTTATGGTATGTTTGGAATGGAGAGAGATGAAGGGACATAGGATTAGGTTTTTACTTCTTATCATGCATGGGCTCAAACTCGCCATTAAATAGTGGCACATGGGGTATCTATTTATTTGTAATTGGAGGTAAGACTGATAAATCACCATTTATCCCAAAAGATTAAGCTGATAGGAAACGATGAATTTAATCATTTAATCGTTATTTTGACCAAAAAAGTTAAAAAAAATTATTGAACCATATTTATTTTGATCTTTGGCTATGATTGGGACAGATCAGAGACTGATATAATAAATGTAGTGGAGCAAAGAATATGGCACTCCATGGAAGAAGGGCAGTTTGAGAACCTACCTGGTAAAGGAAAGCCCCTTAACCTTTCTACCAATCCTCATGCAGACCCAGCAGAAGACACCTTGTATAGAATCCTCTCCCAGAATGGGTGTGCACCGGAGTGGGTTCAACTTAACAAAGAAATAAGGACTCAAATATCTGAGTGGCGAGCCGCGTTGAAGAAAGCTTGGGCAAAAACAAGCAATGGAGATAATTCTAATTGGATTCAAACTTCAGAGCCCTTAAAAGTGCAAATGCGAGAGATTAATAGCAAGGTGCAGTAGTATTTGATGGTTTGGTTTAGTTTTTTTGCTGAATGGTGAATAGTACACTACCTTATTATATGTGTTGGGGGCCATGAAATGTTGTTTAGAGTTTAGACTATGGTGTAAACATGAACTGACTGTGTGTATGTGTGAATTACAGGTTTTACGCTATAACCTTATTGTTCCTTTTGGCCGCCAAATGTGTGGACTAAAGTGGGAGAAAGAGATGGATCGTGTAAATGAATGATCTCTCTGCCCAATGTTTAAGCTCGAGTTGGAGGAGACGAATCACTTGAATGAACTTGCACTCAGTCAATAATTTTAGTTAAGGCTAGAGCTATATTGCAACTTGTAGAGAAAATAAGCTTGGAATCCTCTTTTATTTTTATTTATTTTTTCTGATTGCTGGCATATGCTCCTTACTAGTTTATTTTTGCCTGTTACATCATATATACACATTGTTTGCAAAGACGCATTTATGTTACCTGGTGTTTGTGTAAGTGCTTTTTGGGTGTATATTTATTGACAGTGTAAACTGTCTTTTCTAGTGGTCCACTAGTAGTGGATAGCAGCACGAACAGTTTGGGTAATGAAGCCTAGGATTTTTGGTTTGAGTGAGGGTGAGAAGTCCCAATCCTAGGTTCAAGTTTTTCAAGTTCTTGAGGTGATGTTGGGATTGGGAGGCCCAAATCCCAGCTTCAAGATTTTCTAGTTCTTGATTTGGCGTTGTTTTATGGCATTGTCTGCATCCCAACGGTTATGGTGGCACTTAACACTGCTAACTACCTGATTTTACATTGCTCAGGCATAAAACCAGCCGGAGAGAGAGAGAGACCATAAATTGGTAGTGACAATTTTTTTGCTTAACAAATTGGAAGTGACAATTCCTGCACAAAGATGAACACCTTTGTAGTTTTTTCTCATGAGTTGTCAAAATCCAAGATCCAAGACCTTATAAGAAACAAAAGCTAATTAGCATTTCATTGTCTTTCAATAATGAGGAGGAGCCTGGAACGCTCCTGTAACATACAAATTTAAATGAATATTTGAGCTGAACTTGTAATAGTAACATACAAATCTATGCAACAATACTTGAATTTTTATTCTTAAGTTTCTAAATTCTGCTGTAAACAATTATTTTTTGATAGGCCTGTTGTATACAAATGAATATTATGGAACTGAATAATGGGTTTTGTTTCAACTCCTGATGTGTACTGCAAATAAAGCTTTGTTTTAGCTAGTGTTGGTCGCAGCTTGTAGTTGGCTAGCTTTTGCTGTGTTTTTGTACTTCTGTGGTCATGTCTGTGCTTTTCTGTCTGTACTCAAGAGTCTAGCTACTCTTGTCTCTTTTGTTGGTTAGGCTATTTGTACTCTGCCCTGCTTTTATTTCAATAAATTTCTCCCTTATTATGCCCAAAAAAAAAAAAAAACCTATGGAATTGAATAATGCAAATTTTATTCAAGCTGCATGGTATAATCTCATCAACAGGGATGATCCTTAGTTTGTTGAAAAAGGTAACGTAGTATAGACTACAGCCTGTAGACTCCATCGTTTTTTCAATAATGAATCCGTGTGGAGAACCACACCTGAGATATTACAAGTTTAAATTATCTTCTAACAATTTTTTTTTTCTCCATATAGCATAGGAAATAATGCAAAAGTTCCGCACGATACAATATATCACAAGCTGCAGTCAAGCCTCCATGAAAGATCACCTGATTCTATAGTATAACAATTAGCAAAGTGTCAGAGAACATCAAGTCTGTCAGGACTCAAAATTGATACAAAAAGTGGGACGTCGATAAAAATGCGCGAAGTGATAGATTGAACATAGCACTTGCACATACAAACAATGAAGTTATTGTTAACCACAATAATGGCTTTGATTTGATAAGGATTGGCATAATGACAATAGCCAAAAAAAGACTGACATGATATACAAAACGAACTTATACCAACAAAACAAAATTATACCAATATCATACAATAAAACAAGCGGCTCAATATGAAATTATACAACATCTGCTATACCTATTCAACCAAATGAAAAAGTTTTGGCTGAAAGGTGAATAAGCGCACCAATGTGAATGCTCTAAGGATTGGCATAATGACAATAGCCAAAAAAAGACTGACATGATATACAAAACGAACTTATACCAACAAAACAAAATTATACCAATATCATACAATAAAACAAGAGGCAACGTTCCTCAATATGAAATTATACAACATCTGCTATACCTATTCAACCAATTGAAGAAGTTTTGGCTGAAAGGTGAATAAGCGCACGCCTATGGTAAGTGGTACGAAGCTTCTTGTATTTCTGCACAAAGGTCGCAAGGTCCACATCCCTATCTAAGAGCTGTTTGTGCAGGTTTTCCGATTCCTCCTCCGTCTTATTCATTGCATCTGAAATAACAAAAAATTATTTCATATCTCCATAACGTATATCTCTAAAATAAAATCAAGCTTGAGCCATAAGTAATGAATAACAAAGTTGGCCTATTCTACAGAACCTTGAGTTGTCATGATGAAGAATACCTTGAAGCCTTTGGAGAAGGGATTGAGGGGAATAGAATTTCAATGTCTCTTCCTTCTTTCTCTCAAGCTCATTGAGTTTCTCCTGAGCAGCAGCCAATTCTGTTTTCCGTATTATTCTGCACTGTACCATAGAATCAAAGGAGGAAAAAGTTCTTCAATCAGTTGACAAATCTTAAAGCAAGGAAAAATTTATTCAATCAGTTGACTAATCTTAAATCAACAAATGAAAGATGAGCGTACAAACTAACCTGTTTTCTAAGCTCCATAATCCGTGGTTCCTTTTCCAAGTTCTCCCCTGATATAAAAGAAAGTGTTAGGATCTCTCCCCCAAGTGTAGTATTGTATTGCAACTACCTAAACCACATGCTAAAAAGTTAGATACATTGGGTGGGGAAAAGGACAAGCACTCACTCGCAAGTTGAAGAGTCTCCTTACGAAGTTCATCTCTTGACTGATAAGCCATAAAAGAACAGAATGGAAAAAGATTAGAAAGACATGGAAACTCAGATATCATAAACAACAGAAATTCAGCATGTAGTGCATGTGAGTGCACACATTCTTGTATTTGCAGTTTGCAGATGTCTCTTTATATATTATAGCATACATTAATCCTCAACTATGCAAGTTATGACTACAATCAATTAATGTTATTTGCACTTACACAGTTGATTTTTACATTGCTTTATCACATTTTCATCTCATAATATCAGTAACTTGAAATGAAAAGAATGAGGACAACACATCCTCTTTTCCCATAGAAGTGATGGTAGTGACTTCAAGATGAAAATCTATGTATTGCTTGTATTTGATGCTCCAACCAAATACAAGTAACCAAAGGACATACCAGCAAACAGTAAGCTGGAGACTCATGACCCAATCAATCAGAAACAACTGTCCTTCAAACACAGTTATCTCTCTCTCTCTCTCTCTCTCTCTCTCTCTCTATATATATATATATATAATCCCAAACAAATCTAAGCAGCTAATATTTTTTCCCTGAGTATCTATAATTCCATGTGTCATGCATTCCCTTTCTTTCATTTACTTCTGAATCAAATATGGACATATAGATAATCTGTAGACCATATCAGATAATCACAACAGGCAAGATTCTATTAAAGCACCACATATCTACAAAGGAATCCATGCCCGGCAGCCATAGTTGCTCACACACTTCAATAAGTTTCATCAAAGTAAAAGTCAGTTGTATGGGTGTGCCACTAATCTGGATAAACCCCTATCCTCTACAAACTTTCGGTGGGAGGTAATAGCACCAAAGGATTACCAGTTTTCAGTAATCCTCCATGAGAACGTCTTTTCTTACAGCCATTGTCAAACTATTTCAGTTCCAAAGAAAAGGTACCACAACTAAGAAATATTTTAGCATAACCATTTGGCAAACCAGAGTAAGTAACATGCAACAATTCCATTCTATATTTGAGAATGTTAGATTAGAGAGAGAGAGAGCATAATCCACAACTTACATTGTTTTGAATTTTCACTTGATCAAGTGAGAGTAAGAAATGATGGTATGCATCCTTGTCAGACAAAAGCTTCCGTAATTCATCAACACTAAAGAAATTTATCAAGAAAACAAGAGATGATTAGAAACTACAAAAGTGAAGTTAGAAATCTCATAATATAATACAGGAGAGTTAATTATCTTTATTGGCACTACTGGAGTGACTAAGACACACATGCATTAAATAAATGCACTCCAAGGAGGAGTGACTCAGATTTTCAATCACTTACTAAATAACTTAATATCTAGTAATAAGCTTTAAAATTTGGCCAAAATATAATCAACATTAAAAAATAGTGTATTGGAATAAAACCTCAAACAAACAAAAGCAAAGTGCTGAGAGAACTTAATAGGCAATTTAAAATCCCAATACATAAATGATACAATAGAAACAACATTAATAGGAAACACGGTTAATTTCCTTTTTGACAATCTTTAGACTGTCGCAACATACATGTCCATGATGAACTTTAATACAAAATTCCCGTCGGATGGTGAAATTAATATTATAAAATGACAAATTACAAGGAGCAGAGATTGAAGCATTCAATTTTAGCTTCCTACAGTCTAAATGTATTTGGAAATTTCCATGAATGACAGGGTGGTTCTTGACAAGCCAAAGGTGTAGTCCTAATTCTTAACAAGATTTCCCACACCCATTTTGCAAGCCATCTAAAGAAACATAGAGAATCAATAAACATATAGTAATCTTAGTAATAAAGATAAGAACAATGTCCTTAGTACCCTATATAACCCCCCACCCCCCATTACATATAGCAAAAATATAGTTGACAAAATTGATATATATATATATATATATATATAAATAAAAATGGGAGTCTTAAAGTACCGAGCACCTACCTTTTATCCTTCAGAACAGCAATAATACCCGCAGCTTCAGCAGGAGAAACATGTGATGGCGACTGTGGCCTGTCTGAAGTCCTATGTGAACTGAAGCTGCTAGAAGAGGCACTGCTTGGTGTTCCTGGACAAGATGAATTTGGGGAGCTAACTACAGATGGAGGATACCAAGACTGTGAAGAACCATCCTGTGGTCGCGGCTGAGGTTGTTGGTCCCATAGAATCAAAGGAGGAAAAAGTTCTTCAATCAGTTGATTAATCTTAAAGCAAGGAAAAATTTATTCAATCAGTTGACTAATCTTAAATCAACAAATGAAAGATAAGCGTACAAACTAACCTGGTTTCTAAGCTCCATAATCCGTGGTTCCTTTTCCAAGTTCTCCCCTGATATAAAAGAAAGTGTTAGGATCCCTCCCCCAAGTGTAGTATTGTATTGCAACTACCTAAACCACATGCTAAAAACGTAGATACATTGAGTGGGGAAAAGGACAAGCACTCACTCGCAAGTTGTAGAGTCTCCTTATGAAGTTCATCTCTTAACTGGTAAGCCATAAAATAACAGAGGGGAAAAAGATTAGAAAGAAATGGAAACTCAAATATCATAAACAATAGAAATTCAGCATGTAGTGCACGTGAGTGCACACATTTTTGTATTTGCAGTTTGCAGATGTCTCTTCATATATTATAGCATACATTAATCCTCAACTATGCAAGCTATGACTACAATCAATTAATGTTATTCATGCTTACACAATTGATTTTTACATTGCTTTATCACATTTTTATCTCATAATATCAGTAACTTGAAATGAAAAGAATAAGGACAAGAGTATCCAATCTCTAATCTCTAATTCAAAAATGCCATCTGTTAAGTACCTCAAATTTCTTCTTGATTTCTTTTTCCAATTTCTCTCTGATTGCCGTGAGGTCTAAGTTGGTCCCTTTTACCGTCAATTCGCAGGCATCACGATCTATCTTCACCCCTTCCACACCTACCGCAATTACCAACAAGAATTGCCATTCAATTCATTAGTAATATACTTTTGTTGAGTCAAGTTTACGTTATTGTGCTGTTCACACAAAAAATGTATACCGTTTTTCTTAGGCCTAACAAACAACCTCAAATCTTATCCAAACAATTTCCTAATTCAAACTATGAAATTTTTCTGAAAGTGACCATCGAAAATACGTTGGATTAAACAAATAATAACAATATACAATTTGGAAAATACAATGAAGTTGGTTGGTGGATTTGCATGTGAATTTTACCATCGAAATGACGAAGGGCTTTTTCTATTTTCTCGACGCACCCGTTGCAATTGCAGTTGATCTTGTAAACGGCGGTGACCGAAACGTCGTCTTTCTTCTCCGCCGGCGCCGGCGCCGGCGCAACCTTGTTACCTCCACCATTCTTTTCTCCCTCTTTCTGAATCAAACAAAAAAAAAAAAAAAAACAAAACCCCATTAAGTTGGGAGCAAAATTCTGCAAATTCAACACGTTAAAGAAAAGAAAGAAAAACAACGAAGACCCAATTTGAGTTTTGGGAATGGAAGCGTGAGAGACAGACTGATTAAACTAACCTTGCCCATTTGTTAATACGTGACTGAGTGAGTTTTCTGGAATCTGGGAATTTGATTAAATTATACGACGTTCTGATTACTAGAACAACGGTGTTTGAAGAGAGAAAATGGGAGGTGAAGTTGGAAATATAAAATGGGAGGGGCAATTGCCCCCCGTGACCCCACCCCAAGCCCCACATTAATGCATATTCATGGCCATCAGATTGCTCTTGCAAATTTTACACGTTTTCACACCCGACCACTTTATAGCTCTCACACGGTCGTTCTGCCCTCTGGACCAAAGAAAACGCTGCTCAAAAAGCACATGAAATTATTGTTTCCTCCTGGAGAGGACCACTGCGGTCCTCCCTGCTCCTCCCACCCTATAGGAAAGTGCCATTTAGTTTAAATTTATGACTCAGCTCCACATCACCAATTAACCATTAAATTAACACTTGTTAAAAAATCAAACCATGGTTAAAACTCAGCTCCACTTACCCACAGCCGGATCATTTAACCCAAACTCAACTAAATATATTCAAATTTTTTCTCAAACACATAACCCTATCTACCTCTTTCTTCCTCTCTCCCTCTAACTCTATTTCCCCAATATCTCTCTAGAGAAGATATTGGGCAAACCCAGCCGATACACTCTGTGATTATGCCGGAGACGCGGAGCCCAGATGGGTGGCCCGTCGGATTCGTGTAGCGGAACCGGGAAATGTCCTCAGAAACCATCACCGGCGGCAACAACAACAGCGATCCTATCTCCCTGCCGCTGCTTCTTCTGCCTCTTCTTCTAACCACACGTGTCCCGGCTTCATTTGGATAATGTTTTGGAGCAAGGGGGAAAATATGGTATTTTTGTTGGTTTAGTTTATGATTGCAGTGGCTGATGAGGCTACCTTCTATGACAAGCAATGGCAAGACCAGAATGCTGGTGCTTTGGAGCAAACTGGAAAGAAAACTTAGTTTGCCTTCCTTGTATAAATTTGTTCTTTCACTGTGTTACAAAAAGTTAGGACTTAGGACTATAATAGGCACCGAATTTGCAAGTGAAGGAAAACTGTATGATGATTGCATAATGCATCTGCTAACTGTTTTGGACTATATAGTTTTTATTTGGCATTGCTGTGGGAAGTAGAGCTTTAACTGTAAATTTTAGTAGTAGAGCTTTTGTGATACCAAGTTATGATATTGCTGGTGTAATGGTATAAGTAGGTAGTCAAGTGAAAAAAGTGGGGATGAAATATATGGAAACATAAATGAGAAAGCATTGAAAAGGCCTAAGCTTATTTGGAATATAAGTTCATATGTGGATGTTTCTTATATTTGAAAGGAAAATTCTTAGGCTTTGGAATAAGAAATTTTATATTATCCTTTTGCCTCTGTGTGTCTATGCCATTGTTTTTAAGCTGTTCACAATTTCATACACTAGTACCCTGTTCTGTAGCTGAGAAACAGCAGGAAAAATTATGAAAATTCAAAGAACCTGATGGGCCTTCACCCTATGCTGACATCGTATTAAAAGAGTTCTTGAATTCTTAATCCTGTAAGGTTCTAAATTTATATGTCCTTTGTAATTCAGTGTTCAATGGTTATGGGTATTGGTTAATTTTGAATATGTTTAGTTGAGTTTGGGTTAAATGATCCGGCTGTGGGTAAGTGGGTAAGTGGAGCTGAGTTTTAACCATGGTTTGATTTTTTAACAAGTGTTAATTTAATGGTTAATTGGTGACGTGGAGCTGAGTCATAAATTTAAACTAAGTGGCACTTTCCTATAGGGTTGGAGGAATCAGTGGTCCTCCAGGAGGAAGCAAGTCATAAATTTCTTGCTTTTCTTTTCTTTTCTTTTCTTTTCTTTTTGGCACGTTCAAAATGCATTTAGCCTGTTGCTTTTTATATTATAGAGAATAATAATCGAAGTTCACGCATACATAAAAGTACATAAGTGATAACTAGGGGTTCATCAAATCGTATAAACCATATAAATTGTAAAAATTGCATTAAAATTATCTTTAAAATAACATAATTGCACTGCACCGCAAGTAATAGTGCACCATACCGCACCGCACCGCACCACACTCTCTATATATTAATATATTTATTTATTTTTAATATTAAATATATTATTAATAGTTTAACAACCCTAGTTTTCCAAAAAAAAAAAAAGTTTAATAACCCTAGCAAGTGTTGACCAGATAAGCCAACCAAAAAAAAAAAAAAACTAGCTCAATAATTTAAAACTTGGCCTAAAAAAAGGAAAAAAAAATTAGTTTTGGGCTAAGTAGGAAAAGCCCAAAATTTGAAAAATATATCGACTTCAAACTGCATCTTATATATAGTATCGCACATGTGATCGCAAAAATGAGGTGCGGTACGGTTATGGTTTTGGCTAAACTCTAAACCGCACCATACCACACCGCACCGCACATGTGACCACAAAAATAAGGTGCGGTGCAATTATAGTTTTAGCTAAACTGCACCGCAAAGTGCGGTGCTAAAAGGGGTCCAAAATCACACCGCACCGCACTGCGAACATCCCTTATGATAACAATCGTGTTTAGCAACAAAAATCATTTACAAATATTTCACTAATTAAAATATCATTGAAAGCGAAATAGATATAATTTCTTTCCATTAAATTTGATGAAAATTCGAACGGTAGAGGTAAGTTGCTTATTATCGATAGTTGAGGGGGCGGAATATTGCTAAATTTTGAAGTTTAAGGAACATTGCAACTGTAACACAGTTAAAGGAAGAGAAAGTACAAGTAATCCCTTCATTTAAAAAAACCCCTTAAGTTAAAGGATGGAAGTATATTGATTTGGACTGAGTTTTTATGAAAATTAAAAATGATTAGAACAATTTGAAAAAAAAAAAATGAAACATCTTTTAACTTTTTAAGCTTTTCCAAACTTGGTAATAAAGTTTTAATTAAAGTAGTATATATTTGGAGAATTACACTTTACCACCTTAAACTATACACCAAATTATACTTTACACTATGAACTATCACACTTATTACACTTTGTACATCACCGTTACTTTTACTGTTAAGTTAAACAGAAATTAATAGCACATGACTTACATGTGATTTTTGTTTAAGTGGCACATTATTTAAAGACCAAAACACCCTTTTTACAAAAAATTTAAAAACAAATGTTTTTTTTTTTTTTTAGTCTCTCTCTCTCTCGCCCAACAGGTATTTAAAGTCCACTTTTAGATGTGTCCATGAACTCCTTTCATACATTAAATCAACCACTTGTTAAGTGAGCTGGGCACTAGAATAGTACTAGGACTAAAAAGAAGTGGTTGAACTGAACCCCAATACCCAACCCATAAATAAAACTAAAACTAAATCAAACTCAACAAATCAAAAAGAGTCTCCGAGATTTGAACCCAAAAAACAAAAACACTATCTTGTTCACAGTTCCTATACGCATCAAAAATTAATAAACCAACGTGCACGAAGGGTCAGAGAGAGTGAGAGAGAAATCATAGTTTCCTAAAAATAGTAAAAATACCAAACCACCATATGAGCTAAAGAGAGAGAGAGAGAGAGGCAATGAAGGGAGCAAAGGTCAAGACTTTTCTAGCAATGGTTTCGAAATTTGCAGCGCTTGTAGGGATGTGCATGGGTCGGATTGGGTCGGGTTGAGAGGATTTTTTGACCCAACCCACCATGATGGGTCAAAAAAAATTCAACCCAACCCAACCCAACCCACATGGGTCGGGTTGGGTTGGGTTGAACTCATGGATTTGACAAATTTTATTATTTATTATTATTAAATTGAGTAGAAAAAAATATAAATATTAATATATTAAAAAAACCTAAAAATTAGTATCAATGTAATTCCTTAAAGGCAAATAACACTAATGACTAAACAACAATAGTAATTTATTAAGATTTGTGTGAACTAATTGGCTTTTATATAAGATAAGAAGAATTGGTTATTTAAAAAAATTTATTAATTATATAATATATTTTGTATATATATATATATATATATTAAATTAGTATTAGTAGGAGGAACCGAGAAAATGCTACTCTACAACTGATTTTTATTAAAAATTATTAAATATATAATATATATTTAAATATATATAAGTGCCCTACAGTTGATTTTTTTTTTTAAATTATTAAATATATAATATATATATATATTAAATATAGGTGGGTCAGGTCGGGTTTGTAATTTTATGACCCAAACCCAACCCGACCCGCTATTAAAAAAATTTTTGTAACCCAACCCAACCCACCAAGCCTAAAAAACCGACCCAACCTGGTGGGTCGGGTCGGGTTTAGCAAGTCGATGGGTTTTATGCACACCTCTAAGCGCTTGTGTTCCTACACACGCAAGAGAGAGACATGAAAATAAATAATTAAATAAGCATTTGTTTTAATTTTTTTTTTTTTTGTTTGTAAAAAATGGTGTTTAGGTCTCTAAACAATGTGTCACTTGAGTAAAAATCACATGTAAGTCACGTGCTACTAATTTTTGTGTAACTTAACTGTAAAAGTAATGCAATGGTGCAAAATGTGATAAGTGTGATATTTAAAGTGCAAAATGTGCATTCGAATAGTTTAGGATGTAAAGTGTAATCTAGTATATAATTTAGGATAGTAAAATATAATTTTTCCTTTTTTTTTTTATTGCGCAGCCATTGCCTGCCTTTTTTTTTTTTTTTTTTGATTTACTAGGCAAGCGTTGCCTGCAACATTTTTTTTCCCTTCTTTTCTTTTGATTTACTGGCAGGCTTGTCCAGTATTTTTTTTTGCTTTCTTTTGTGTTTTGTGTTTTGTGTTTTTTTTTTTTAGATGTGATTTATTTTGGACATAATTTTTATTTTTTAATAAATTTAGGTGATTGATTTTTATTTTTTTTGTTTATCACTTTTTTTTTTGTTTTAATTGGAGATCATTTTTTAATAAGGGTATATGCATAAATTTATATAAACTCACTTTTTCCATCTCTCCATTTTTCCACTCCCAACCAAACAAAAATATAGGAAATTAAAATCTTTTCTATTTTTCCACTTTTTCATCCTCTCACCATTTTCTATTTTCTCATTTTTCCACTATTCGAACCAAACGGGCCCTTAATAAAAGCGTTAGAAGAGACGTAATTATCATAGGAAGGTGGCACTAAACTGCATACTACTCTAGTTAGTTCTAGTTTTTTAACTAAGAATATTCAAGTTAAACCCATACCTTAAATTTTATATATATATGTTCAACTTGAATATTCTTAGTTAAAAAACTTAAAATATATATTTTTTTAATTTTTATTATTTTAAAATATTAATTAAATTATTTATGACATCATCGATTTGACCATCGATCGAATCCCAGTTTGACCAAAAAATCGATAACCAGTCTCTTTTTCGATTCTTTCACCGTACTGATTTTTAAAACCATGATATAAAGCACTATGCCAATAAAAAGGGACTAGTTACTAATTTTTTCCACACACTTTTCAGTTTTTAAACAATATTACACATTCTTTCACACACTTTTTCACCCACACATATTTCTAAAAAATACAATCAATGTTTCCAAACGGCCTTTTAAATTCCGAGTACAACTACCACCTTTTAAGGATAATGCCCTTGAGTCCTTGACTACATTATCATAATATCACGAGGAGGACTTTCATCAAAGAGTGTTGTCCCCATATTTCACCATTAGAGAACATAAGAGCAAGATATAAAAAATTTCACAATAGTTAGTTGAGTTGATAAATATTTATTGTTTATTATTTGAATACATTTTTAAAAAAAAAATTTACTATTAATAATTTGTGAAGTTACTTTATAAGGTATTTACTTTTATTGTAATTTGCTTTATCAGGTATTTCCATTAATTTTATCCAAATTTGATGACGAGTGCCAACCAATCCCATTGGGAAAGAATTGAAGAAAGAAACTGTTCTACCTTAAATCTTACGCGCAAAATCGAATGAGGATTGAAGGAGAAAGTTAGAGAAAAAACTAGAATTGTTCAAATGTAAGGCTTAAATGACCTTTTTATTCAATTCTTTCTCTATATGTGATGTTGGCACTTTCCTCATCATTGAATTCTATTAAATTAGTGGAAATTTCTCATAAAGTAAACCACAAAGGGAGGTAAATGCCTCATGAAACAAACCACATAGGAGTTAAGTATGTCATCAAATAAAACACATGATACTAGTTCCATGTTTTACCCTTATTATCATGTGCATATATGTTAGATTCAAATGGATGAACCTTGTTATAAAATTCTAAAAGTTAAATTTAGAGTGAGAGTAAGTTTATGGATAAAAGGTCGTTCCAAGTTGAAGTTAGGGTGGTCATAAGACCATGTTGACTTGAAAAACTACTACATATAATTTTTTTTTTTTTTAAATATGATTTGTCTATCATTAAAAAATAATTGTGACCACCCTAAATTCTTTTAGGCCCTTTCAATCAAAAAGAAAAAGTTAAAAAAAAAAAATTATTGAACTAAAATTTGAAAGAGATGTAGTTTGCAATATTGACAGTGATACTATCTTGCAATGATTTGAAAACTTGTAAAATAATGACATAAATTTAAATTCTCTAGCATTATAAAAAAAAAAAAAAAAAAGTTAATATATTTTTTTATATAAAAATAATGTGGGGAGGCATTATGTGAAAACAAAAAACCCATAAACCGTGCCACATATGCGCAGGAAGTTCACTCCCCACTAAATCTAAGTTTCTAACTTTTCTCACGTTTTGAACATCTACCAAGAAGAGTAATTGATGGAAAATCAATACCTCTAAGGTCAGTGAAGCCAATAATTGATGGATCTAATGGCATCTACTAATATTTACCAAAGTTCAAGTAGTAGCATTAAACAAGGTCGGAGAAGCATGCATAGAATTTCAACATAATTATTACTAGTATTTACTATTTACGCATTAGGTTAAACAATTAGTGGTAATAAAGATGCATTAACTTGCGTTGAACAAATAAAGGTTTTGGGACTCGTGGGTACTTGAGAGCACTTATAATATTGTGTCTTGATTAAAAAAAAAAAAAGAGGATATATATGGATGGAGACTCAAAAGCAAGAAAGCAATGCTTTCTACAAGAGATTCACATAAGTCGGCTGGTTCAGTCCACTTCTTTATTTAAATGTTTTTGCAATTATGTTGGGGTCCATATGCAACATAAGGTGCCTCTCTATATAATTCATTATACTAGGTCTTTCTTCTTCCTTATATGCAACAAATAAAGGTTTTGGGACTCGTGGGTACTTGAGAGCACTTATAATATTGTGTCTTATTTAAAAAAAAAAAAAAAAAAAAAAAAAAAAGATATATATGGATGGAGACTCAAAAGCAAGAAAGCATTGCTTTCTACAAGAGATTCACATAAGTCGGCTGGTTCAGTCCACTTCTTTATTTAGATGTTTTTGCAATTATTTTGGGGGCCACATGCAACATAAGGTACCTCTCAATATTATTATTATTTTTTTTTGTGTGGTTAAAATCTCTGAATATTATTCATTATACTGGGTCTTTCTTCTTCTTTAAAAGCATCCAAAGTAGTGGAGCTATTTTTTTAGCTATTTGACACCATAAAATGCTACTTTATTTATTTTACCTACTCATTTTACAAAACATTCAGCAACAGTGAATCTATTTTAGCTTTTAACACAATAAAATAATATATCTACTATAATAAAATAATACATTCCATTACCAAAAAAAACACCACAAACCAATCAATGGCACAATCCACAACCACTGTCAACCAAAAACAACCACCCACAACCATTGCCAAAAATCCAAATTAGCCAAAAACCACCACACAAATCACCACCAAAAAAAAAAAAAAAAAAAAAAATCAAATTCAAGCTAACTTGGCCAAATTGAAGTGATTTTGATATTTTTTTATAGTAATAAAATTTACTTTTAATACTGATTTCCTTCATTTTGCAACATTTTAATAATGATTTCCTTCATTTTGCAATATTTTTTATGAGTGAAATTTTTTTCCTTTCCGCCATTTTGAGTTAGAGAGAAAGAAAGAAAGTGAGAGGAAAGAAACAATAGTTGAAGCTTTGGAGCTATATTACTAGTAATAGTTGTGACTCTCTAATATTTCTCATGATTTGCATTTCAACCCTTTCTTTTTTTTTCCCTCTCTCTCTCTCTCTCTCTCTCTCTCTCTCTCTCTCTCTCTCTCTCTCTCTCTCTCTCTCTCTCTCTCTCTCTCTCTCTCTCTCTCTCACCAACCCACTTTGCTTTCTCTCGTGAGCTCTAACCAGTAACCATCTTCAACAAAAATCAAAACCCTAGAAGAAGAACAGCTTTTTGTTTGTCTATCCCTTCCAAAAAAGCCTGTCTTTTTTATTGTTTTTGAAGCTTTCTTTGTTTCCACTGTTTATTGATCATTCTGTCTCTCAGGGAGGTGGGTCGGCGACGTGGAGGACTGGGTGAGATGGGTCTCGGCGATGAGGGAGAGAGAAAAAAAAATGAGAAGGAAAAAGGAAGAAAGAAGAGAAGTCCGAGAGAGAGAGAAAAAGAAAGAAAAGATATAATATTTTTTTAATGAGAGAAGAGAGAGAGTTTAATAATATATATATATATATATATTTTTAGCTACTTGCTACAGTGCATAGCCATAAATGGTTGTGCACTGTATGGTTGTGCATAGTAGTAAGTAGCTAAAAATTTTTAGCTATAGCAGCATTGCTGTAGCATGTATTTTGAGTATTAGTGGTGCTAAAAATAGCAATATAGCTATTTAGCACCACTATAGCTAGCGCTCTTATATATATATAAGGAAGAAGAAAAAAATCAAGATGGTTGAACAAGAACTTGCAACAATTGCTTCCACTGTTAAAGATATGTCTGTTTCTTTCCCCCTCATAGGGTAGAAAGAAAAAGAAAGAAAACAATTGTTGGCACAACTTCAATCCATAGAAGGATCACAAATGGAAGCTACCCAACCGTTCCCGATGCTTGTTTATACACCTTACCAACCTCGACAATCATTATATAAAGACTTGTTCATACCTTTAACCTCTCCATTCTTTTCAACTTCTTCCAGCCAAAATCTCCAACCACTAGCCATGACACATCCAGGCATAACATATCCAGCTCCACTTAAATTAGAAAACCAAGCTAGGCCACAGAATGAACCTTTTCCTAAGAAAAAGGACAAAGAACCATTATACCAACCCCTGGATCCAACCATTGGTGCTTCTTCAAAACCTCCAAAAATGAACATGTTAGCTTTAGATCCAGACCCTCCAAATCCAATTTCATCATTCCTGAAAAATCTTACCCTTGAAGATCCAAGTGAACCTTTTGTGCTTCCAATAATTGATTTAACTGATCTAAATCTGTCTGATCTTGGTCTAGAAGAAGTGTTCATGACAAATAACCAACCAACTAGATGAAGATGATGTCATCCATCCTAAACCACCTCCACTGCCACCACCAATATTTCCTCCACCACCTTTTGTCCTTGACAACCAAACACGTTTAACCCACCCATCAACCATAGATTCAAAACATTTGTTTACCATTGATAATGCTCCTCCTTCCAAGTGGCATGATGAGATTTTTAACATGTATTCATGGTGCACGGCTAAACTCCAGGCCCCAAATTCTACAGTTGCTCAGGTCATTGCCAAGTTTGTTGCAAGACTCATAGGAAGACTAAGAGAATGGTGGATCAATCTAGGAGAGTTCTGGCAAAGACAAGCCGCCCAAAGTAAAACACTAGAAGATTTTTTCACAATTATCCATAATGAATTTCTTGGCTTGCCGACCCATCATACAGAAGTAGCACAAGAAGAATTCTTGGCTATGAAGTGTTGCTCATTTGAAAGAAAAGATTTGGAAAAACATTTTGATAGAATGTCAAGTATAAAGGTTGAAAGGCCCTAGGCCCTAGGCCCTAGGCCCCCAGGGCTATTCATCAAAAAGTATCCATAAACAAAAATGCCCCAATGGGTCCAATACTTACATATGTTAATGTTATAGACTCATAGAACTACTAGATGATAATAATTAAATTAAATTAAAATGGAATATACCACTTTCCTGTCAAATATTTGTGCATGTTTTTTCTTGATTAAACATCAATGTAATAAATGTTACGACCTAATAAGGTATGCATTACCCTTTACCCTGTCAAATCCATTTCTAGTATTTTCTACACAGTTCTGTTCCCTAGACTAAGCTCAATTATTTTAATAGTTACGAAGATAGAGAGAAGATTTGAATAATTGTGCCCTCATAAAGATAAGGAAGCAATACCACAAATCTATAAGACTTTTTGGCAAATAAGCTTTTGCAAAAAGGCTATTTGGAAACTAATTTATAAGGCTATTGACAACTATTGTTGTAGAATTTTAACTATAAAGTTTTTGTAATTATGATTTTTTTTATAAATAATTTTAACGCTTTTGATGATTGTTCTTTATTACTATACTAAGATAATTGATTTCTTTTATGTAGTCATGTAAGTAGAGATCGAACCCTATATTTATTTTTTTGGCGATAAGAGATTTTACTAGTTTAGTTAATTAGGAAAAAAAAGTAGTGTTTGTACTTTATAGTTTTTGATATATTAAAGTGATAACGTAATTGGAAAAATGAGTATGAGTTAAAGAGGTTTAAAGCCTATGCTGTAAACCTCTCCCCATGTGTGTGTATTAAAATATTTAGTATTCTAAAAAAAAAAAAGTGATAACGTAATTCAAAGCTATTACATCTCGATTGATAATCAATAATCAATTTAATCAAAATAATAAAAGAGAACATAATAAAACTACTTTATATTTCTATATTCAAACCCAATTTTTTTAATTAATGACCAACGTTTATTTAATCTATATCTATATCTATATCTATTTAATTTAAAATATATTTATGGGAAAAATATCTTGTCTTCTCTATATATTATTGAAATAGAATATTTTGATCTCAATGTGTTTGAGCTTGATGAGAGAGTGCAATTATGTGTGTGTATATGTGTTTAACAGTTAGTTTGTTTTTCAAAAAGAAAAAGAAAGAAAGAATATCTTGATCTCCAATCATTGAAAGTTCCCAAAATATCCAATAAACTATTATAAAAAAGAAGAAGTAAATGATCATAAGCATATAAAATTGTCAAAACATTTTTCTCTTTCATTCGCTTTTATTCAAAGTCTTAAATTCAAAATTTTACGAGAGAGAGAGAAGAATCTAAAATCTCTCTCTCTCTCTCTCTCTCTCTCTCTCTCTCTCTCTCTCTCTCTCTCTCTCTCTCTCTCATAAGGATTCTGTAGGGCCCGAAATCTGAGGTCCCAGCCCACTTTGTGTTAAGGGCCCAAATCCCAAGCCGAGGAGCCCTACTGCCGAGGACGCGCAATGAAAGCTCCTTGAAGGCCTAAGGATGTGGCCGAGGACGATCTCCCGCTCAACACCTCACAAAACGCCTGAAGAAAAGGACAAACTCAGTACAAGAGCAGTACAAGGAAGAAAGCTGCCAACACCGTAATGTGGAGCCCTGCGTCTGACAAGCCCATACTGCAGACGTTGCTATTTAACTTTTCCCAACCACCCCCAACCACTCTGATGTATGGATTGATAGGACTAGTCATTACCCCCAAAAAAGGAAAAACTGACATGTAGACGAGAGACAGGAAGTAAACACTGGTATAAAAGGGGAAGAGAGCCAGGGGAGAGGGGGAGACAAAAAGAAACTACAAAAAGAAGAATGGGAAGAATGTGATGCTCCTCGGACTAAGTCCAAGGAGTCAAACCCTTCGGGCTACATCGATGTAAGACTTAGCTATTCAGGCCAAACCTACCTTTGTATGAGCTCCCATAAAATCAGGACCAGACCGCTGACCGACGACTAAAGGCAAGCCTTTCAAGCCCACTCTCTACAAATTATATTGTTTGGGCCTATTACACACGAACTCAATACCATCCTTGGGTCGTTAAAAATCGTGTCCTTACAGATTCATTTTGATAAAATTGGATGAATGAGAAAGACATAATTTTAGTGCTAGTGTTAAAATTCCATGATGTACATGTTACTTGGGATTTGGCTTAAATCATCATTATGTGACTTGTGACTAATGTAGTTGCTTTATTCTATTAGCATTTGTTCCAAAGCTTTTAAGACATAAAGGAAATGAGTGAATTTTGATCATTAATTATGGAAGGCTACCTCGACTTTTAAACTATGGTAATGAATTTGACTTACAACTGATGTCGCAATAAATGTGATTGGTGCCAAATGTTTGAATTATTTTTTTTTAATAATTTGTACATTAGTACTTTAACAATATATGAATAAATGTTGAAATTTCCTTTCTATGATTGATTTCTCATTTACGAATTATGAAGTAAAATTTATCGAATCTCAAACATTACTCTTTAAGCATTATTCTTATGGTATGTTTGGAATGGAGAGAGATGAAGGGACATAGGATTAGCTTCTTATCATGCGTGGGCCCAAACTCGCCATTAAAGAGTGGCATATGGGATATCTATTTATTTTTAATTGAAGATAAGACTGATAAATTACCATTTATCCCAAAAAAAATTAAGCTGATTGGAAACGATGAATTTAATCATTTAATCATTATTTTAACCAAAAAAGTTGAATTAAAATTATTGAACCATATTTATTTTGATCTTTGGCTATAATTGGGACAGATCAGAGACTGATATAATAAACGTAGGGGAGCAAAGAATATGGCACTCCATGGAAGAGGGCAGTTTGAGAACCTACCTGGCAAAGGAAAGCCCCTTAACCTTTCAACCAATCCTCATGCAGACCCAGCAGAAGACACCTTGTATAGAATCCTCTCCAAGAATGGGTGTGCACCGGAGTGGGTTCAACTTAACAAAGAAATAAGGACTCAAATATCTGAATGGCGAGCTGTGTTGAAGAAAGCTTGGGCAAAAACAAGCAATGGAGATAATTCTAATTGGAGGACAAAATTGCCTTATGCCCTTTTCACCCAAATTATATAGTCTTATGCCCCCCCTTCCCAAACTAATTAGGGAAATGCCCATCTTTTGTAACTCTATTTTCTCAAAATCGAGTTTAAAAAAAAAAAAAAAAAAATTCTGGAACCCTATAGTGACGTTTTTAAGGACCTATAATAACGTTTTAAGAACTTATAGTGACGTTTTGTAACTCGATCTCCATGAAATCGAGTTATTTTTATTGCCCATAACTTGATTTCGTGGAGCTTGAGTTACAAAACGCCACTATAGGTCCTTAAAAACGTCACTATAAGTTTTTAAAAACATCATTATAGGGCTTAACTCGATTTTGAAAAAGTCAAGTTTCAAAAGAGGGGCATTTCCCTAATTAATTTGGGAAAGGAGCATAAGACTATATAATTTGGGTGAAAAGGGCATAAGGCAATTTTGTCCTCTAATTGGATTCAAATTTCAGAGCCCTTAAAAGTGCAAATGCGAGAGATTAATAGCAAGGTGCAGTATTTGATGGTTTGGTTTAGTATTTTGCTGAATGGTGAATAGTTCACTACCTTATTATACGTGTTGGGGACCATGAAATGTTGTTTAGGGTTTAGACTATGGTGTAAACATGAACTGACTGTGTGTATGTGTGAATTACAGGTTTTACGTTACAACCTTATTGTTCCTTTTGGCCGCCAAATGTGTGGACTTGAGTGGGAGAAAGAGATGGATCGTGTAAATGAATAATCTCTGCCCAATGTTTGAGCTCGAGTGGGAGGAGATGAATCATTTGAATGAACTTGCACTCTCAGTCAATTTAGGTCAAGGCTAGAGCTATATTGCAACTTGTAGAGAAAATAAGATTGGAATCCAGTTTTTTGTTACCTTTTTTTTTTTTCCTCACAAGGAACTGTATAGGCTTGCTGGCATATTCTCCTTACTTTTTTTTTTTTTTTTTTTTTTGATGTACAAAAATTTTATTCACAAGACAAAAACAGAACTACAAATTGGATACAAGAGCCTCATCCTTAATGATAATCTCAAAACAGGGAGGGCTGAAACCAACATCAAAGACCCAAAAACATTGTTTGCAAATATGTATTTATGTTACCTGGTGTTTGTGTAAGTGCTATTTGGGTGTATATTTATTGACAATGTAAACTGTCTTTTCTAGTGGATAGCAGCATGAATAGTTTGGTTAATGAGGCCCAGGATTTTGGTTTGAGTGAGAGTGGGAAGTCCCAATCCTAGGTTCAAGTTTTTCAAGTTCTTGAGGTGAGGTTGGGAGGCCCAAATCCCAGCTTCAATATTTTTTAGTTCTTGACTTCGTGTTGTTTTATGGCATTGTCTGTCTCCCAACGGTTATGGTGGCACTTAAAAGTTAAAACTGCCAACTACCTGATTTTACATTACTCTTGAGGCATAAAACCAGCCGGAGAGAGAGAGAGAGAGACCATAAATTGGAAGTGACAATTCCTGCACAAAGATCAACACCTTTGTAGTTTTTTCTCATGAGTTGTCAAAATCCAAGGTCCAAGACCTTTATAAGAAACAAAAACTAATTGGCATTTCATTGCCTTTCAATAATAAGGAGCCTGGAACGCACCAGTAACATACAAATTTAAATGAATATTTGAGCTGAACTTGTAATAGTAGCATACAAATCTTTGCAACAATACTTGAATTTTTATTCTTAAATTTCTAAATTCTGCTGTAAACAATTATTTTTTGATAGGCTTGTTGTATACAAATGAATATTATGGAACAGAATAATGGGTTTTGTTTCAACTCCTGATGTGTACTGCAACTAAAGCTTTGTTTTAGCTAGTGTTGGTCGTAGCTTTGTAGTTTGCTAGCTTTTCCTGTGGTTTTGTACTAATGTGGTTCTGTCTGTGCTCAAGAGCCTAGCTACTCTTGTTTCTTTTGTTGGTTAGGCACTGAGGCTGTTTGTACTCTGCCCGGCTTTTATTTCAATAAATTTCTCCCTTGTTATGCCCACCAAAAAAAAAAAAAAAATGGAACTTAATAATGCAAATTTTATTCAAGCTGCACAGTATAATTTAATCAACAGGGATGACCCTTAGTTTGTTGAAAAAGGTAAGGTAGTATAGACTATAGTCTATAGACTCCTTTTTTTTTTTTTTTTTCAATTATGAATCCGTGTGGAGAACCACACGTATGATATTACAAGTTTAAATTATCTTCTACCAATTTTTTTTTTTTTTTTTTCTCTCCATATAGCATAGGAAATAATTCAAAAGTTCCGCACGATACAATATATCACAAGCTGCAGTCAAGCCTCAATGAAAGATCACCTGATTCTATACTATAACAATTAGCAGAGTGTCAGAGAACATCAAGTCTGTCAAGACTCAAACTTGATACAAAAAGTGGGACGTCGGTAATAATGTGCGAAGTGATAGATTGAACATAGCACTTGCACATACAAACAATGAAGTTATTGTTAACCACAATAATGGCTTTGATTTGATAAGGATTGGCATAATAACAATAGCCAAAAAAAAGGCTGACATGATATACAAAATGAACTTATACCAACAAAACAAAATTATACCAATATCATACAATAAAACAAGAGGCAACGTTCCTCAATATGAAATTATACATCTGCTATACCTATTCAACCAATTGAAGAAGTTTTGGCTGAAAGGTGAATAAGCGCACGCCTATGGTAAGTGGTACGAAGCTTCTTGTATTTCTGCACAAAGGTCCCAAGGTCCACATCCCTATCTAAGAGCTGTTTGTGCAGGTTTTCCGATTCCTCCTCCGTCTTATTCATCGCATCTGAAATAACAAAAAATTATTTCACATCTCCATAACGTATATCTCTAAAATAAAATCAAGCTTGAGCCATAAGTAATGAATAACCAAAGTTGGCCTATTCTACAGAACCTTGAGTTGTCATGATGAAGAATACCTTGAAGCCTTTGGAGAAGGGATTGAGGGGAATAGAATTTCAATGTCTCTTCCTTCTTTCTCTCAAGCTCATTGAGTTTCTCCTGAGCAGCAGCCAATTCTGTTGTCCGAATTATTCTGCACTGTACCATAGAATCAAAGGAGGAAAAAGTTCTTCAATCAGTTGACTAATCTTAAAGCAAGGAAAAATTTATTCAATCAGTTGACTAATCTTAAATCAACAAATGAAAGATGAGCGTACAAACTAACCTGGTTTCTAAGCTCCATAATCCGTGGTTCCTTTTCCAAGTTCTCCCCTGATATAAAAGAAAGTGTTAGGATCTCTCCCCCAAGTGTAGAATGGCATTGCAACTACCTAAACCACATGCTAAAAAAGTAGATACATTGGGTGGGGAAAAGGACAACACTCACTCGCAAGTTGTAGAGTCTCCTTACGAAGTTCATCTCTTAACTGATAAGCCATAAGAGAACAGGGGGGAAAAAGATTAGAAAGACATGGAAACTCAAATACCATAAACAATAGAAATTCAGCATGTAGTGCATGTGAGTGCACACATTCTTGTATTTGCAGTTCGTAGATGTCTCTTTAAATATTATAGCACACATTAATCCTCAACTATGCAAGCTATGACTACAATCAATTAATGTTATTCGTGCTTACACAATTGATTTTTACTTTGCTTTATCACATTTTTATCTCATAATATCAGTAACTTGAAATGAAAAGAATGAGGACAACACATCTTCTTTTCCCATAGAAGTGATGGTAGTGACTTCAAGATGAAAATCTATGTATTGCTTGTATTTGATGCTCCAACCAAATACAAGTAACCTAAGGACATACCAGCAAACAGCAAGCTGGAGACTCATGACCCAATCAATCAGAAACATCTCTGTCCTTCAAACACAGTTATCTCTCTCTCTCTCTCTCTCTCTCTCTCTCTATATATATATATATATATATAATCCCAAACAAATCTAAGCAGCTAACATTTTTTTCCCTAAGTAGCTATAATTCCATGTGTCATGCATTCCCTTTCTTTCATTTACTTCTGAATCAAATATGGACGTATGGATAATCTGTAGACGATATCAGATAATCACAACAGGCAAGATTCTATTAAAGCACCACATATCTACAAGGGAATCCATGCCCGGCAGCCATAGTTGCTCACACACTTCAATAAGTTTCATCAAAGAAAAAGTCAGTGGTATGGGTCTGCCACTAATCTGGATAAACCCCTATCCGCTACAAACTTTGGGTGGGAGGTGATAGCACCAAAGTATTACCAGTTTTCAGTAATCCTCCATGAGAACGTCTTTTCTTACAGCCATTGTCAAACTATTCCAGTTCCAAAGAAAAGGCACCACAACTAAGAAATATTTTAGCATAACTGTTCAGCAAACCAGAGCAAGCAACATGCAACAATTCCATTCTATATTTCAGAATGTTAGATTAGAGAGAGAGAGCATAATCCACAACTTACATTGTTTTGAATTTTCACTTGATCAAGTGAGAGTAAGAAATGATGGTATGCATCCTTGTCAGACAAAAGCTTCCGTAATTCATCAACACTAAAGAAATTTATCAAGAAAACAAGAGATGGTTAGAAACTACAAAAGTGAAGTTAGAAATCTCATAATATAATACAGGAGAGTTAATTATCTTTATTGGCACTACTGGAGTGACTAAGACACACATGCATTAAATAAATGCACTCCAAGGAGTGACTCAGATTTTCAATCACTTACTAAATAATTTAATATGTAGTAATAAGCTTTACAATTTGGCCAAAATATAATCAACATTAAAAAATAGTGTATTGGAATGGAACCTCAAACAAACAAAAGCAAAGTGCTGAGAAAAATTAATAGGCAATTTAGAATCCCAATATAAAAATGATACAATAGAAATAACGTTAATAGGAAACACGGTTAATTTCCTTTTTGACAATCTTTAGACTGTCACAACATACATGTCCATGATGAACTTTAATACTAAATTCCCGTTGGATGGTGAAATTAATATTAGAAAATGACAAATTACAAGGAGGAGAGATTGAAGCATTCAATTTTAGCTTCCTACAGTCTAATGTATTTGGAAATTTCCATGAATGACAGGGTGGTTCTTGACAAGCCAAATGTGTAGTCCTAATTCTTAACAAGATGTCCCACACCCATTTTGCAAGCCATCTAAAGAAACATAGAGAATCAATAAACATATAGTAATCTTAGTAATAAAGATAAGAACAATCTCCTTAGTACCCTATATAACCACACCCCCCCCCCCTTTCTCCAAACCCCCCATTTCATATAGCAAAAATATAGTTGACAAAATTGATATATATAAAAATAAAAAATGAGTCTTAAAGTACCAAGCACCTACCTTTTATCCTTCAGAACAGCAATAATACCCGCAGCTTCAGCAGGTGAAACATGTGATGGCGACTGTGGCCTATCTGAAGTCCTATGTGAACTGAAGCTGCTAGAAGAGGCACTGCTTGGTGTTCCAGGACGAGATGAATTTGGAGAGCTAACTACAGATGGAGGATACCAAGACTGTGAAGAACCATCCTGTGGACGTGGCTGAGGTTGTTGGTCCTGAGATCCCCTGCAGGTAGAGGTGGTTTAACCTTTAACGATAACAAAATATAACCATTGCAAAGGAACTAAAGGAACACAACAGCAACCTCAACAGACTAATAAGGGTTGGCCAATACGATTCAATAAAGCATCCCCAATGCTAAACAATCCGCTAATGTTGTGTAACATAACTGCCAATGAAGGATGACGCACCAATACTAAAACCCCAAATACATGTCAAAACTAATGAATTCAACTGTGTTCTTATCCGTGTCATGTTTGAATTAAGTAAATATAAGGCATTATGACTATCATTTCAACATGCCGTGTTCTTGCATCAATTGGAAAATGCACTTATGGGGCACTATTTCTTCTGGAACCTCATCATTCTGATTTTTAACAATTCCCAGAAAGACAAACTTCCTATTTTATCTAGTTTTACCAGAATCAACCGAAAAAAAGTGAGATATTTTTTTTTAGCTTAATAGGAAAATACTCATTAGCCAGATCCTCTGAAAAACATAAACATAATCGAGATTATTCTACCACTCCAAATTCTGGTAATTCGGCTAAAATAAGTTCTAAGTACAAAGATCGATGCATAATCAGAAAAAGTAATCTGAATGACAAAACTAATGCATTCAATAGACATCATACATGAATTCAACCATGTTCTTATCCACGTTACGTTTGAACTAAGCATATATAAGGCATTAAGACTATCATTTGAACACGCAGTATTCTTGCACCAATTAGAAAATGCTCTTATTGGGCAATATTTCTTCTAGAACCACATTATTCAGATTTTTTAACAATTCCCAGAAAAACAAACCTCAGGTTTTATCTAGTTTTAAAAGAATTAACCAAAAAGTAATTTTTTTTTTTTTTTTTTTTTGTGAATATTAAGAAAATACCCAGATCCTCCGTAAAAATATAAACATAATTGAGATTATCCTACCACTACGAATTCAAGTAATTCGGCTTAAAAAAGTTCTAACTACAAAGCTCGATGAATAATCAGAAAAAGTAATCTGAATAACAAAACGCAAATTATAATCAAAATTCAATGCAAATCATATACACGAGCTTCGATTATTACTAATCATATTGATCATAGCAACATAAAATAAATTAAAAAAAAAGCCACAAAATTTAAGCTTCGGCAAACAATTGAACAATCAAATTGAAACCAAAAAAAAAAAAAAAAACAATTGATTGAAGAAAACCCTAAACAGAAAGTGAAATTAAAAGAGACAAAAATTGAGGTTGAATTAAGCGGAAATACCAGAACTTGAACATCGCCGATTAATCCACGAGTTGAAACGCAGAGAAACCCTAGAAATGAGGAAATTGAAGTGCGGAAGAGAATGAGAAAACCAATCTCTGATTAGAGCTTTGCGTCTTTCCGAGTATTAAGATTTTCGAACTTTTCTCTACGCGTGGTCTGTCCTCTTAAGCAATCGCTTCTTTTATTTATTTATTTATTTAAAATTTTGGGCTCAGCAATTGATAAAGAAATGAAAAAAAAAGAAAATGACAGATTTATCCCAAAAATAGAAAATGAGAAATGAGAAAGGAGAAAGAAACATATAAGGTCAATGCTCTTTCGTCTTAACAAGAAATTTAGTATTTTTTACAGAATAATGATTCGACCATAACTTTTGTTACAATTTGCCACATTGCAAGTTGTGAACGGTAAAAAAAAATAAAAAATAAAATCATAGGTATACACATTTATCACAACTTTTTTTTCCTAGTACGTTATCAATTATATTTTTCTATAGTATACTTTCATCCCATTTACAAATTATCATTTGTTCAATCGAAACCTAAACTTAAAAGAATTTTATCAATGTATCACTTACTATGTAAATTAGGCATTGAATATGATGATATTGGGTGTAATTATAAAATTATTTCTGTTGGTTGTATTGAAAAATCACAATTTCTTTTTCATTTAACTTTTAATTTGAAGGTAGGAGTGTATAGTTTAAGATTCTCTCAAATTGAATTGTCAATTGAGCAATTTGATATTTTGGGATTGGGAGGCATTTTAAATGAGGTGATAGTTCAAAAGAAAAAGGAAAAAAGTGTAATTTGACTAAAAGCAATGAAATAAGACAATAATATAGAGGTTTAGAGGCATGAATGAATTATTTTCATTGAAGCAATATTTGCTTACACTTGAATGAGTCTAATGGGTTGCATGCAGATCGTTTTCATGATACAATTAAGGCTGTGTTTGTTTTGGGTGAAAATCACTTCCTGAAATGCTTTTTCGTATTTACGGGTGTTTGGTTGCGCATGGAAAATGCATTTTCCGGAAATGCTTTTCAGTTGACCTGTGTTGGGGTGTAAATTGATTTCCGTTTTTATTTTACCTTCAAATACCATTTTTCGAAAAACCGAAAGAGAGCTGAGTGAAAGGGAGATCGCGCCTGCGCGCAGAGAGAGAGAGAGAGAGAGAGAGAGGAAGAAGAGACCGAACCCAGAAAACCCAAGACCGAGCTCGTTCGTCGCGTCGATCGCACCACCGGCGAGATCATCGCACCCCAGCACCGATCCACCCAAAATCGATCGTTCTTGTCGCACCTCAAAACCGATCGTCCTCGACCCAGATTCGTCGTCCCCGATCGTGATCTCGCCTTCGCGCTGATCGCGATCACAGCATCGTGCCGCATGATCTCGCCTTCGCCTCCGCCGCGTGATCTTGCCTCTCGTCGAACCCAGTCACCTCTCTCTCTTCCTTCTTCTCTCAAGTTAATATTCAACTAGTAATATACATGAAGAATTGTGTTAATTTCTTTCCAATGGCGTGCAAAAATATGTAATATGTAAAAGGTGTACTTGAAATGTCACCCAAATGCTATCAAGGCTATTACTAGCGGTTAAGGACTTAAAATTATCATTTTTTTTTTACAAAATTATTTAGAAAACATACTTATGGCATTGGTAACTGTCTCACTTGAGCAAGAATGATTTACTTGAGTGAATTGTCATTTGTACATGAAAAAGCTTTTCAGAAAATCGAAATTTGATCCAAGTCCAAGAGTTTACCTGTATGTCACTTGTCTCTCACTTGAACAAAAATTCAAGCCTGAATGTTCATCTATATCTTCCCTCATCCTTGGACTTGAGCAAGTGCCTTTGCTTGAGTAAGATCCTTAATATTAATTTGTTATTTATTTCGATCTTTATTCATTCTACTACTCTTTTAAACATAATCTTCTCATATTTCTCTCTCTCTCTCTCTCTCTCTCTATATATATATATATATATATATATAAAGATTTGTCCCAATTTTAGTTTTTAAAGTGTTTTAGCTAATTTCACTTATGTAATTAATTTTTTTGGCCCTGTGTTGTAACTTGTAATATTTATGGGGTGGTGACACCCAGGCTGGTTTAGTCGGGCCCGCGTAGGCCCCCCAAAAGAACCGAAAGGTGAATGTAAAAGATCAGAATCTTCTGGGGTCGGAGTGGGTTGGGACTTGGAAACTTCTAGACTTGACTTGTTAAAATCAATTGACTTTCGTGGTGCAAAGTGTCTTGACTGTTAGGTGGGCTCACTCGTCGTAATAGCTTGTCGTTATTGGACAAATAGATAATTGGGCTAACCGGGCTTAACTTGGGCTCAACAAGCCACGTACATGCTTCTTAATGTGTGGTTGGTTAGACATAAAGATAATATATACTAAGCCTAATAGATATATTTTTTTTCAAGCCCAAATAAATAGGATGTTGATCATTTTAGTATTTTACTGGTCTATTGATCCTATTGGAATTGGACACTACCGGTTAAAAACGGCAACTTAAACTTTTGCATGATTAGTATTATCTTAGTTTCTCAAAAAAGAAAAGAAGAAGAAGAAGAAGAAGAAGAGTATTATATCATAGGACAAAGTTTAGCTATAAAATTGGTTATAATTTAAAACTATAATCTTGCTCAATATCTTTTTATTTGAGGTCAATTTTGAGAATTTCACAATTGGATTATATCTTTTTCTTATATCTTCTATGTTTGCAAAATTTTAAGAAAATTAAAGATTAATAGCTATACTATCAATAAATTGTACTACTTTTTAGTTTTTGTAGTTTAAGATTATGCAAAAATAAGCTTATAGATCATATACTAAATAATATCTGATTGACACAAAATTTTACATGTGTATTAAGAGTGTATAGAACATGCAATTCAACAGTTAGATTTTCAAAATATGTAGTGTGGGGACATAAGGCCTAGTGACATACATCCACCTTTCGTATTAGGCCTGAGGCCCAGGCCGAGGTCCAAAATCGTATATGAAGAAGAAAGTGGTAAATCATTGCGACCCAGAAAACCGTGTCGAGGATAGCGCTGTCCTCGGCTAGCAAAGGCCGAGGTAGAAGAAATTTGATTTACCGACAAAGACAATCTTCCAAAGCATCTCAAGGAAAAGATAAGTACAGAAAGTAAGCACACTGGAGCATGGCAATAGAGCAATTCCAGGAAAAGCTGCTGCCTCCACATTAAATGCTCCACAACTAACACTCTGACCGCATTAATGTGGAAATGATACCTAAGCAGTGGCTTTTCAGACTCACAACTACTACCTAAGAGCTTTGGGAGGAGGTTGATGTGAAAGGACCAACAACATCAGATCCGACCTACACGTGTACGGTGAAGATGAAAAAGAAAAGTAGTATATAAAGAAGAAGGAGCCCTGAGAAAATGATCGGAAAATTGAACCAGAAGATACACTGTAGCGATCTGAACCAACTTTGTAACCATTACCATTGTCACTAAAGAAATATATAAGCAGAAACTCCTCGGACCAGCGCTGAGGATTGAATTGCTTGTTCAAGTCCACATTTGTTTTACTTGTTCATTCTTCATTGAGTAAAATTATAGCCTTAGGCTACAACTAATTTTGTAGCTAAACTTTGTCCTATATCATATTATTGTGTTTAATTGTTTGGTATTTCCTTCTAAAAAAAAATGTTGGGTATTTTTAAATATATAAATAAATCGGGTTGTATTTTTTTCATGGTCAAATTCCATTCATATTTCTCGTGGAATGATTTTTTTTTAACCAGCTAAAACTCAAGTACAGATTATAGTAGTTTTTGTTAAATTCATAAATTAATTAAATTATAAAAATTTAATATCATATAGTAATCATTTATGTATCTAAAATTTTAGAATTTAATTTGAAAACAATATCAAATTTATTGAATTTACTATATATATATTCTCATATTTTAAAAATTATACACTCATTTTTATGAGGAAGAATACATTATTATATAAAGAATTTGAGCTTCTCAAACTTTGGAAGGCAATCATATTTTTTTCTCTTCAATAAAAACGTTTGCTTATTTAATTTTTTTCCCTTACACTTTTTTTTTTTTCATTTATAAGTTTGAATTTTAGAGAACATTGATAAAATAAAAAATATTTTCTTTCTATTTTGTTTTGATGAAGTTTGACAAATAAAAGAGAACATCGATAAATTTTTGTTTTTAAAAAATCTTTCTATTTTGTTTTGATGAAGTTTGACATATAAAAGAGATATACAAAAATAAATATAGAAAAAAAGAGAGAGAAAAAAAAAATGAAAATGTGTGGATTTCTTTGGCCGGGTGGGGGCAATTGCCATTGACTCCACTCCAGCCTTTCTCATGCCCTTTTTTTTTTTTTTTGGTTGATATCTCAATTTTCACAATTAAGGGCCCATTTGGATTAAGGAAGAAGGAAGGGGGAGTGGAGGGAAGTAGAGTATGGTTGGTTGAAATAGGTTAATTTTGGGTCAATTCTACTCTACTCTACTCTACTCTACTCCCCCTCCCTCCTCCTCAATCCAAATGGAATGGAATTCTAAAGTCTCATCTAAAAGTTAAGAATTTACTTTTTCATAAGGATGAGGAGGCTTGTGGGATTTGAATCCCAAGTATTACAAGAGGTGTTGGAACTAAGGAGTATCCTTCAAATCCCACTTCTCACATTTAGGGTATGTTTGGATACACTTATTACTAAAAACTGAAAACTGAAAATATTGTAACAAAATAATTTATTAAATATGTAAATAGTATCGTGAGACCTAGTTTAAATTTTTTTTTACTGAATAAAGTACTTACGGGTCCCGTGAACAGTACACAAACCCACTGAAAAAGTAAAATACAGTTGAAAATTTAATTTCAACGTTATCCAAACGTACGCTTAGTTGAAATTGCAAAATATCATGCTTACAAGTAGTTAATGCTATTTATTGGGGTTTCACCTACCATAATGACCATGTGTGTTGTTCTCAACTTTTTAGTAAACTTACATTAAACTCTCAGCATTATATTTTTAAAACTAATTTCTCTGGACCTACCGAAAACTAAAATCCAACTTCCCGAGAATCCAAACAACAAGGAATTTAATCTAAACTCCTTGATGGGTTGATTATCAACATTGCTTCAACTTTTTTTTTTTTTTTTTTTTCTATTATTGTTTGATATAATATAAAAGATTGGGGAAAAAGTTACACAATATAATACACTTCGCCTGCAAAGTAAATATTGGCTAACCTACCATACCGCAGCCTTATCTAAATGCATTTATCGTTACGTTGAATAGTTTCTCTTCTTTCTTTCGGTATAGAGTACTCACTAAAAATTTTCCAAAGATGGAAGAATAAACTATTTTCATCTTTAATCATCTTTGTCCAAGAGGGTTCAATACAAAGAATCAATGTGATCTCAAATTCAAGGTAACCTTGATAACTTACATGGAAAATAAGGTATTTGAATAAAATTAATCAACTTTATGTAATTCAGTCTCTCTTCATAACAAATTTTCTATTCCAAATGGGGAAGCCAAGAAGAATATACCACATCTGCACAATATATATTTATCACCTTTCCTATGTATAAATAATAGAGCTTCACGCACAAATTAAGCTTTGTTACAAAATATTTATTTCATTTTAGTAAAGTTAAGATTAATTCGGTGATCGAGTAATGTTGCCCACCATCTCTAAAGAAACACAAGGCTGATCAACAGGAACCTGCACACATAATCATGAATGCAAAAATCTAGTAAGACGATGTTAGCACCATTGACCAAACGTGCTATAGTGATTGTATCAAAACTTATGGGGGGTGGGGGTGCAAGGCTTGGGATTCAAATTTCTAAGAGAGAATTTCACATACATATACACTTAAATTATGTTAGAGTATGATTTCTATCTCAGATTAAAAAAAAAAAATTGCATTCTGGAGTGACTTCTAGAATCTAAATCACGTGTGCATAATTGACTGAAAATAACTTAATTAATCAATTTTAACAAATAATGAAATTATTTTTGGTGTAGATGATTACTTACAAAGTGACCAGCCCCAAGAATCCAATAAAAATACAAGTTTTTGTAAGACCTAAAGAACCCTTTTGTTGTAGTATTGTCTCCTGAGCAATATAAAGGAATACGATCCAAGCTCATGAATTTTTTCAAGCCACCCCACCTGAAATGTTGATCCAATTGAGCATCCAATAAACCTTTTTTAATTTTTGGAGAGAGCGTCCAACAAACTTAGACAAAATGTGACATATATAGTAAATTCATAATATATTGAAAGGAGAGTTAGTGTAACAGTGTTACTTGAGTTTTTTAAGCCATGCTTCTACTCCTTTGGTTGAGCAAAGTAGATCAACCTATTATTGAAAACCGACCAAACCGTATTAGTCTCTAAAGATAATGAAAGAAAAATGAAGTCAACTATATATATTTATGTTAAAGCAACAATTCCCTAGTTGCTTTAGTTTAGTTTTTAAACAACTGTTGGTCCGTTATTATGAATATTTTTACCTGTCCATTATAAATGGTGACATTGACACCTTTAGCTAGGAGATGGTCAACCTGGCCAAAACTTCAAATGTCAATTATCACGGTCACCATGACATAAAATAAAAGCAGCAATTCAGTCAGTTGATACGCAAGCAAACTTAAGTAGACTCATGCACATTCAATTTACCTCTTTGATTCTTGGTCTCATGAAATCACCTCTCATGGCCTGGAAAACCAACATAGACTGCAAACGCCATCTACAACAACAACAACAAAAAATAAATAGATCAAACAATTAAGGAAAATTTGATGATTGAGGCCAGCCAACATATTTGTTCCTACAATTTGAGGATGAACTTACGTTACATTTTTGGGAATAATCTTCAATTTCTTTCTAATAGGTCCATTCATCAATCTAGGAAGGTCCTGCTCATTACCACTTGGTGAATATTTTTTGGTGGATAGATATTCTGAGTACTTGCCCATCACATCTTTTCCTTTGGATCCCCTATTCCCTGTAACTGGGTCATTTTTGCTATCCAACAAGAAGTTGTAGAAATCCTGCAAATCCAATACATGAATCACTATTCTGCAGTCTATTGTGTGTGTGTGTGTGTGAGAGAGAGAGAGAGAGAGAGAGAGAGAGAAATAATCACCACATTGTTGCTGTTATTGGAAATAATGTTCTGGAGGAGACCATATGATGCTGTTGCTTTTTTATAGTTACCTTTTGCTATCTGCCTCCGAATCTTATGAGCTAAACTGTTTTCCAATTTTGTTGCATTAGTGAAATTTTTTTCCATTTGATATTGTAGCTAGTATAAATGGCAGATTTCTCTGACCTGTTTGATATTTTCAATGTATTGCTGTCAATTCTTGACAAGTCTTTCAAAAGGGGTCCCCATGAGAACTGCAATTTAATTCATGAATTTACCTAATAAGTAATCAGAATCTTTCTATCAGTTTCCATTTGCAAAAGAGTTTTAGCTGCTAACGATTTCCCCATACGTAGCAAGAATTACATACCACAAACTCTTCAGGAGAAATCCAGCTATCTCCCAACGTCACCCCTACATATCACAACAAAACCACACAAAGTATAAAATATTTTTCATTTGTTAAAAGTCATGTCAAAGTATCATAACATATAATTTTGTACAAAAAAGTTATTTCGTGCAAAACAATGTATACTGATATCTCATATAATATAAGCATGCGTCTCATGTGTGAAAAGTTCATAAGTAGATCATTCACATTTATGGTATAAAAGTAACGTATAGTATACTGGGTGTACTGAATAATTTCAACTAATTTCATGAGATCACAAGATAATTTTATTACCGCCAAGTTGTAGCCTTAATGTTCCTGCTTCAATTGCTTTTAGAGCTGATACCCCAAGAGTCACAGCAAATTTTCCACCATATGACTCTGCAAAAATGTACAAAGGACTTTTTTGGAGGGTCTCATTTCTATTGAAAAGCTTCTTCAACAGGGTAGTTAAATCTTCAGCTGCCTCTTCATCAGTTTTAACCACCAAGGTCTTATCCTCCACAAAACTAAAGCCTGTGGCCACTGGATTATCCTAATATCAATAGGAAATCATAAATTTCACATTACACTTAGGAAAGAGAATTGAACAAAGTAATACATAATGCAACACATAAAATTGTACCACAAAAAGAAGATCAGCTTTTCGGAGCCAAGTTGAATTCCGTGGATTCAATTTTGCATCCAGTGGACCAATTTCTAGAAAATTTCCAAAACCAACCCCAGAGCCTCCCTATGTGTAATAGAATCTGAATCAGCATAAACATGTAATCATATTGTAACTTGAGAATATTGTTTACTAAATTTAGTAACTTACAGGTCCTCCTTGGAGCCAGAGAATTGTTGGCCATGGTTTGGATGGATCTTCAACTCTACATGGACTTCTATAAAGCCACCAAAACATGTGGGCCTCTATACATTGCACATATATAACCCAAGTATCAACAACAATGGTGACAAAAAGTACCAAAATCTTATTGGGTTGACATAAAAATAGTGTAAAAAGATTTTGCAAGTAAATATTGCTTTATTACTTGGTCGAACTTCAACATATCCCCAGTGCTCCGACCCATCATTGGTTCCTGCAGCGTAGGCAATATGTTCATGAAGCAATGAGAAACTAAGCAAAAGAGAGAGATACAGAAGGGAGTACTGGTTTTCCATGGCAAGCAACCTCTTTAATTTTTCATATGAACTCGTAGAGGAGAGAATATATATAGAGATAAAGAAACATTGCCATGAGAAGTATCGCCTCGCTTTCTTTGACTTAGAAGACCCAAACAGAAAATGAGAACGTAATATTTTTTTTTTAATTTTTTGCTAACCAAATTTGAAAGCAATATGATAATTATAACTAATCAAGTTATAAATGACATAAAGAGAAAAGTCAAGGGGAAATAAACATAAACTTTGTTGGCGTACCATTGACATAATCGGATTGTGATAATTCCAACGAATCGAGTCATACCGAATGTGCAGAATATTCAAAGAGAAACATGCATAAACTTTGTTTGTGTAGCTTTGACATCATTGGTTGAGAACCACGTAAGTGTAGCTTACTAAAAGGAGTTCTCGTATTGTTTCACATGATACTTGATAGAAGAGCAATTCTAGCCGTAGCGCTTTAAAAAATGAGATGTGTTCATAATGATAACCTCATCAAGGTCCAGTGATACACGTGATATTATTTATCATCACCTGATGTGGGATCTATATAAGTCCACATTGAAGACCTTTTTTTTTATTAGCAAAAAAAAGAAAAAGAAAGAAAAGGACATATAATTGGTTGAGAAATAAAGAAGTGTGGGTTACGGCATAGACTTTGTGTTACGTATCTGAATGTATTCTATATTAAAATGCTGAAAGACAAAACGAGAGCACCAACGCTGAAATAGTAACCAGTATGTAGCAATCAGTGACTAATTCTTATTTGTACAAGTTATCTCTCTCTCTCTCTCTCTCTCTCTCTCTCTCTAGACTTTCGAACCATTATGAGAAGAGAAGGGTGAGAAAAGGTCGGAAGGAGTTGGCTAAAGAAAGGAAAAAAGGGTACTTAGTAGTACTTACTACGTGGTTGGGTGACAGAGAGAAATTTTAATTTTTTTTTTGAGTCACGTTTATATTTACAAAAAATATCTTATTACACTAAAAAATATAATTTCATAAAAAAAATACACAACTCTTGTTGCATGTAAGCAATTACAGTTTATCACGTAGGATAGTTGCGGTAAAAGTTGTAACTTTTTATATAATACTAAAATTATTCATATTACACACTTGCTTTTGAAATCATATTTTTAAAACACAGATTCAATTAAAATTATACTTTAAAAACAGGATTTTAGTCCATGACACTATGACAGTGAGTGTGTAAGGTTTTCTTTTTCTTTTGCTTTTAGCTAGGATTACACTAGTATTATTCTCATGTGAAGCACGACTTGATGAAAATTCATATGTAAGCTAAATTTTTTTTTAAAATAATTTAAACAAAATTACCAAATAAATAGTAATAATAAATTATAAAATAAGTAAATAATTTTAATTAAAAAAATTGCTTTAAGTTCTAATTGTTTAGACTTTGGACTTTATCAGTATTTATCTATTTTTATATTTGAAAATTCTCTTTATGTTAGTATTAATTTCTTAATATGAGATATGAAATGAGTTTGAACATTTCTATTTGGGTAATGTTTAATCTATGCTCAAGCCAGCATTAACAATAATAAACAAAATAGTTCCTCAATACAAATTTTTTCCCAATAATAGTCTAATTAAACAAATCAACATACTCACAAATTAAATATAATAACCAAAACCCAAAATCAAAACATAAATAAAAGAGTTTAAAATTTGAGAATTAAAAAAAATATTTAAAACTTACATAAGAGAACCAAGAACTTAAATGGATATCCATTATTATTATTATTATTATTATTATTATTATTATGTATAGTAAACTTCTTTTGGCATAATATCCTGCACACAAATTCAAAAGTAAAGAATAATAAGTACGATGAATTTATTATATTAAAACATAGGCCTAAATTGTATCTTGAAAAAAATAAGTGAAAAAATACAATAATGTGAGGTGCATTGCGTGAGATTAATTATACGGATGACTTTATTGGTTAAGAAAGATTATATTGAAAAGCCATGACTTAATATATATATATATATATATATATATATATATTAGTTGGAGTAGAATTTAAATTTCTAAAATTTAGATGATAAAGTTTTATCTAAATTAAATTATTGTTAAATCTTATCCCTTCGTCAAGAGTTTTGTAGCTTAATATCTTAATAAAATATTAATTTAATAAGATGCAACTTAAGGGGGAAAAAAAAACATGAGTTGTGTAGGATTTAATTTAGAAAATTTTGTTGATAGACTTTTAGTTTTATTTAAATTAAACAGTAGTTAAATGTTATTTCTTAATTTGAGAAAATATATTATAACAAATAATATACAATTAATTTACTAATTAGTTGTTCTTAAAATGTTGATAATATACTTTTAGTTGGAGTAGAAATAATTTTTTTTTTTTTTTTTTAGAAAGAAAACGTGGTTTTTTGTTTGGTATTTAAGTTTAGAATTTTTTATAATAGACTTTTAGTTTGAATAAAGTTTAAATGTATAAAATTAATTTACTAATTAGTTGTTCTTAAAAATTGATAATAGACATTTAGTTGGAGTAAAAGTCAAAACATGGGTCTTTTTTCTTTTCTTTTTTTGAGAAAGAAAACATGGGTTATTTTCTAGAATGTAAGTTTAGATTTTTTTTATAATAGACTTTTAGTTTGAATAGAATTTAAATTTGTTGAAGTTTAAATGTATAAAATTAATTTACTAATTAGTTGTTCTTAAAATATTGATAATAGATTTTTAGTTGGAGTAGAAGTAAAATGTTGTTCATGATTTAATTTTAGAATTTTTTATAATATACTTTTAGTTTGAATGGAATTTAAATTTGTTGAAATTTAAAGGATAAAGTTTTACTTAAATTAAACAGTTGTTAAATATTATTCCTTAATTTGAGGAAATATATTATAACAAATAATATAAAATTAATTTACTAATTAGTGAGGGTAACTATTTGGCAACCACGGTTTCTAAGTCCAACTTTTATTATATAGTGTATAATTTTAAGAGTTATCTTATTTATTTAATTTATCCACAAACTATTTGATATTTGCAAAGGGTTCTCATTGTTTTTTTAAATTCCTGAAATTTTTTAGCAAGTGTAATTGCAAAAAAAATTTATTAATATTTTAGAACTCTCTAAAATTTTACGTATGCTCTAATTATAAGCAGTTACAATTGCACCCCCTCATCACTAGCTGTACGTGGATCCAATGCAATTCTTTTTCCCTTTTTTTTTTTTTCTTTTTCTTTCTATTTTTTTTTTCTCTAAAAGAAGTAAGATTGATTTAGAAGATAAGATTATAAGTGTTGCTCCACTTTTTGTAAGCTTCAAGTAAACTAAGCCAGTGAAAGTTATCTCAGCCCTAAGTGGACCATTATTATTCATCTGTCTTTGATGTGTTACTAAAGGTCAAAATAAGTTTTGACATGATTATAAGATTTTGAGTGTTTGATAAAGTTAATTTGAGCTTTATTTAGGACTATAATTCTAATAATTTCCTCTCTTTTTTTTTGAGAAAGTAATGATTTCCATTTGATTGCTTTCAATGTTAATGATTTTTTTTATATGTTGGTGTGTGCGGTAGTTATTTCAAGCAATTTTGATATTCAGCCAAAAGAAGAAGCAGAGAGTAATTTTGATTAAAATACGCCTTATTGAATTTCTTGGTTACTGGTTAGTCAGGAAAATTGATACTACATTGTTTTTATTTTATTTTTTTATTCTAGTGTGAAAACATTGTATGATATATTTAACACTTGGTGCACGTAATCTATTGGGGAAGGTATATGCACTACTTACCCAGCAACCATAAACCCACTTGAGACAATTCAACTCAAAGAATCCCAGAAAAGGCAAGAATTAAGGACTTTATAGCTCGACCTACCAAAAAAGTTGGTCAACCTAAATGTGTTAAATCACATTTCTAGAATCACATTATACGTTACAATCGTATTCTCACATTTTTTTAGGGTCGTATGCACACATTAACTACTCAAAGTAAAGATTTAGAAAAACTGTCCCTCCATATAGTGTCATAGTCTCATAGTCATAGAAATTCTTTATAACAAAATAGAAAGAGGACGACAAGGTACACATTCAAGTTACAAGAAAGTGATTTATTCTTATTCGAATAAATAAGAATTACTAATTTAAATATCGGAAGATCAATGGTTGACACCAAATTCGTGTATTTTTTTGTATGTATTTCCTTTTTGCAAGTGTGCATTATCTATGTTGGTAACGTGAGATCAACTGGTTCATCAAGACTGTAAAGGAAAAGAGTAAGAATTTTGGGAAAGAACATCCCAATGTCTCTTCCAATTGTCTTATTAATGGTCATTATTTAATCTAATACGTCTCCTATATATTAATCTGTGTTCATTTAAGGCCAAGAAGGTAGCCTTTAAAGGATGTGGGACAACTATCTAGCTAGTAGTTAGCCTCCCGTAACCTAAATTCCGTATAACAAAAATAAATGTATATTATTCATACAAGATTATAGTCAAAGATTATGATTTTTGTTTCCTACCCCACTTTGATCATAATCAAAATAAAAAAAATATGTTGCTGATGTTATTCCCTTTTTTTATGTTAACATTTAAATGGTGATTGCGACAAGTGAGCTACCGTAATAAATTCGTTGGTTAATCTTTATCTATTTTTTCCTTTTTTTTGTTATTTATTTATTTTTTTTTGTTATTGGGTCTACATGAATTTTTAATATCCAAAGCCCATAAAAGTAGTTTTCCTCCAGAAGTTTGTTCTTGGTGGTTGTCTATCTAAATTAATTAGACACAACACGATTGATCCAGTTTCTAACAAATCCTTGGGCCTCATGGGCCTACGTTTTGGAAAAGTCAAAGGGTTCGTTTCTCTACCTTAAAGCCCCATTTGGGATCCAGTTGGGTTGCTAAAATTGAAGAAAAGTTCACATCTTCACAATTTACATACCAAAAATAAAGTTTTGGGGGCAACCAATATGGCCAACGGATCTCGAAAATGATTACAATTTACAACGTACCAAAAAGATAATATGACCAAAATAGAGCCATGCAGTAAAGTACTCTCAAAATCTTGACCTTTAAATTGAGTTAGAAAGCAGAAACCACAATGTGAACTTGATTACAATTTGCATTTCCTATCCCGCTTCTCATAGATTTTTGTGTTCCCTTCAATTGTGCACGATTTTCTTTTTTAAAAGAATAAATTCCAAAGCAGTGAATTATGGCCTTTTAATGGGGTCAATGTTCACAATGATAGCCTTTTGACGTAAACATCTAAACCACAAACATGTATGAAATCTACGCAAAAGATATAAAATATCCACACCACTGTATGTGTTCTTTAAGACATAGAAGCCTAAAATTTGGATGAGAGAGATTATATATTGGCAAATCTTGGATACAGTACTTAGATGTTGTTCCTTCAGTTTCACTCTTAAAATTCAGTCATGACCCATATGTAGCTACTTGACTAAAAATATACTTCCATCTCATGAGAAAAAACCACGTGATTGAATTTTAAAAGAGAAGCTTAAAAAAATAACATTTAAAATATTGTACCTAAGTTTTGTTAATTACATATTTACAATACGTGAAGAAGAATCGCTAGCTCCAACTTTTTAATTTCAAACTGAATACAAAATATGTGAAGGGCCAATTGGCTAAGAAGTCATTTGCAATGATGATAAGTTGAGGATATTAGGTTAAACGTGGACAGTTAAGCATGTTTAAGGTTGGAGGAGCTCTGAGGTTGATTGGCCATGTGGGATGCTAATTAAGGTTTCATTACAATGCAAGACACCATTTGATAATCCCCAAGTTCAGCGCCGGTTTTGTGGTCTAGAAGTGAAGCAAGTAACAATTAATTGAAGTATGTAATAATGTGAAGGCAGAGAGAAGAGATTCTTTAGCTTAATATTTATCATGCAATGACCTTTATGGCCATAAAAAGAACCAATAAATATGAACCTTAGATTTGAAACAATGATTAGAATTTGGAAGGTAAAGTGCATTATTGTTTTGATTAATGACAATCTTGAGTAGGTAGGCCGTAGGCCAACCATGCATGCTGGTGGTTTAGATGTGATAACAACATTAATTCATTAAGATATAAGCACTTAATTTATGTAATTAAAAATAATATATTTGTAATAGTTTTCAATGACAAAATAATGTTTAGAAGAATAATTTTTTTTATACAATAATTGAATTCTCGCGGTAAATGCTACATAGTTTGTTCTCATCCTTTAGAGATTATGATGCAATAGAGCATTCTATTGCCAGACTCTATGCTGTTTATTTGAAAGAGGTTGACCCTCTTGCTTTTCTCATGTTACGATCTCTTTGACTCAAATTCCTTTTTTTAGGTCTGTATTTACAATTTTACACAAGAGAAGTTGTTATCCTAAATAGTGACAAAATTGATACTCCATTCAATGTCCAAGGTCCCTCATTTCATATGGATTGGTATTTGGTAATTTCTATGAGAAGGCATACATATATACTTATGTGCACTCCTAATGCATTAAGGACTAATTGAGGAGCTTTAGAGCCTGTTTGGTTTGGTGCTAACTCAATTTTCATATCTCAACACTCAAATATCATTACTCAATTCCCATATCTCTAGCTCAATTTTCCCATAACTCTATTGGTAGTGTGTTTGGCTGGAAATTCTTTGTGGTATTTCAATTCAAAAACTCAATTTTAAGTAAAGGTGTGGGACCCACAAAAATTAATGCTCAGCAAAATGCATCCTCTCCACTTCACATCTTCATCTCTTTAAATAAAACCCAACGACTACAACCTGAAGATAAGCCCAGAAAATGAACCCAGAAAATGAAGCCAAAAGATCTCAGTTTTAAGGGTTTGGTGTTGATATTTGAAGTTTTGATCTCATGTCATAAACCCAATAGATAGTACAAACATCATAAACCCATAAAATACCCAAAAAAAACTAAAATAATCTAGTCCGAAAATCAAAGCCAAAAATGTCCAAAAAAGACTATAACAACTCATCAAGAAAAAAAAAAAAAAACTATGTGAAGAAAGAAAGAAAAAAATCAATGTGAAGAGATGAAGAAAAAAAGAAGTAGCAGTTGTGAAGAAACAAAGAAAGAAAAGAGAAGAGAAGAATGGTGCTGGAGTGAAGAAGGAAGAAAGAAAAATAAAAAATAAAAATAGAAAGAAAGAGAGAACCAGGTGTGTGACCTAAAGAAGAAAGGAAGAAAGAAAATTGATCTGACAAGACTTCAGGTGGGCCCCATTATTTTTATTATGTATTTACTAATATGTCACGTAACTCATAACTAAGAAATGTGAAAACACCAAAATTATGTTTTCAGTTTCCATCATCTAAACTCAAAATTTTGAGTTTTTGAGTGATAGAAATAAGCATCCAAACCAAGCCAAACACTACATTACTTGTGGAATTCATGAATTTTGGATGATGGATCATGAAAACTGAGTGATATCACTCAGTTTTTGGACTATCCAAACAAGCCCTTAGACTTCTTGTTGCATTAGCATGTGGTGTGTTGAACATATTGGTTGTTGGGCTTAGTGATAGGTGTCTGCTAATAAACATGGTCCATAAGGTCTAGAAAGGAATGAGATATTCTCATATAAAGCTGTGTCCTCTACTCCTCATTGTGCCTTAGCCATAACAAATTGAGACAAATTTTTAATTAGAGTCTAAAGTAAAAGCCAAATTGATATTTTGTTTTTTGCACTCAAAATGAGGATAGAACTCATAGAAGTAATAAAGTTTTTTTTTTTTTTTTTTTTTTCAAAAGGCCAATTGATACCTCAATAATAATAAAATAAAATAAAATAAAATAAAAACATTAGTGAGGTTACGAGTAGAAGGCCACTTTGAACTACCTCAGAGAAGGAAAAGAAATAATCTCTAAACAGGACCACATGTCCATATAAGTTAACATGACACATAAATGCAGAGCTCAATAACTTTTTGGGCTGGGATCAACAAAATGTGAGTGTTGTTGTAAGAAAAAGACAGCACTAAACTTCCCAAATTGATATCTTATTTTTTATTTTAAAGGGTGACTATGACCCTTTTTTTTTTTTTTTTTATGGTTCTTAATTTACAATATAATGCTCATTTATATTTTCTTTCACCTCCAGGATGGTCATGAAGGAGATAATCTCTGCTTAAATTCAGGGTGAGGCTGGTTTGTTTGGAGTTGGGGATTGGAGGCAAAACATGTTACATGGGTGAGCAGTTGAGCACAAGTGAGCATGTGTTATTCTATTAAACTGTCCTAACCTATCTGTGTAGAATACTTTCTTTTTTGATAACCATCTGTCTAGAATAGTAGAATATATTGTAAAATAGTTATTTTATACTATTTTAATGGGATGAATTGTAAAATGTATGATATATCACTAAAGTGATGGTATAAAATAAATAAAGTAGGTTATTGGCGTGTAAAATGTATTTTTCTTTTGTACTAGGTCATGGAAAATGCTCTTACAATATATCCAAGTATTCTCTATGAGCCCAAGTAGACATGTATTATTCTTTTAAACCGTTCTAACTTATCGATGTAGAATACTTCTTTTTTTGGATAACCATCTATGTGGAATACTAAAATATATTATAAAAAAGTTATTTTATATTATTTTAATGGGATGAATTGTAAAATAAAGAATGAGATATATAATATATTGTCAAAGTGATGGTGTAAAAAAAAAAAAAAAAGTAGGTTTTGGGTGTGTACAATGACTTTTCTTTTTGCACACGCCCATGGAAAATGCTCTTGCAATATATTCTAGTAGTCTGCACAATACTAGAATATATTGTAAGAGCAAATTCTAGTATTCTATAAAGGATAAAATTTAGTTACAAAATTAGTTGTAACTTAAGACTACAATGTTACTCAATATATATTTATTGGGGGTGAATTTTGACAAATCCACCATTGGATTACATCTTTTTTTTATATCCTCTATGCTTGCAAAATTTTTAGAAAATTAAAGATCAATAGCTATATCATTAATAAATTGTTTAAATTGCAAGATTTTATAATTTAAAATTATACATAAAATATAAGCTTACATATCATATAGTAAATAATATTTGATTGACACAAAATTTGACATTAAGAGCATAAAGAACATGCAATTTAACGATTAGATTTTCAAAATATGTAGTAATATTTATTTTATTGAATAAGCATGTAGCCTTAGACTACAAACAATTTTGTAGCTAAATTTTGTCATTCTACAAAATACTAGAATATATTGTAAGAGCGTTTTCCATGGGCTTGTGCAAAAAGAAAAGAAAAGAAAAAGCATTTTATACGCCCAAAACCTACTTTATTTATTTTACATCTCATTCTTTATTTTACGATGCATCCCATTAAAATAATATAAAATAACTTTTTTATATAACTTTTTATAATAAAAAAACACAAATTAGTTAAGTAGAGAGAGAGAGAGAAAAAAAAAAAAAAGAAGAAGAAGAAGAGTAAAAGTAAGTTTACATTTGGTGAACAATAATATGTATATTTGCATTTTACTGTAGTAAGAGCAACTGCATCAGCCCCAGCCCATGCAAACTTTCGTCTATTTTGCACAAAAAAATTACTTTTCCTATTTTACACACTAATTTTTACAAAACACCCACATCAGTCTATTTATTCTACTCATTTATTCAATAAAATATTCATTCTTTTACAATTTTTTATTATTTCCTCACTCACTACCCCTCTCTCTCACAAACCCTACACTACTAAAAAATACTAAAATATTAAATGCACGAGTTACAGTAACCGTGCATATATGCACAGTTACTGTAATATATGCACAGTTACTGTAGCACTTGTGCATTTATGTACAATTTTACATCCACTGATGTAAGTGTTTTTTTTACTTAAAATGTGTAAAATAGACTACTTATTGTATTTTGCAAGATTTTGCATGAGCTGATGCAATTGCTCTAATATTTATTGTTTGCTACATAGATGCATAATTTGATGGGATGTTTGTTTTGGTGTGGTTTTTTTTTATTTTTACAAGGTAATGCAAAATGCAATGAGAAATGCTCTAATAATGAACATGAAACTAAAAATGTACTTCTCAAAATTATTTGTTTAGATTTACTTTTTATCTCAATTTTTGAAAAGATTTCAAGCCTATTTCTATAAAAACCTATTTTGACTTTAGAAATGTCTACCTCAAAAAGAAAATACCCATGGCATGATACGATAGCTTAGAATGATTCGATAACCTCAAATATAAATTCATTAAAAACAAAACTCACCGGTACTAAAAGTATGAAAATTAATAAGAATCCAAGGGTATAGCTGAACTATTTCCCTAAACTATGGTTAAGAAAAAAAAAATTGGGACTCATATACATTTCGTGTTTCAATTTTATCCTCATGAAGAGAAGTAAAAACTGTGACTTATGTAGTACTACTGTACTAGTTGTTTGTGAATTGAATTGGAAGCTTCCCGATGGTGTCCTCACAAAATAATTGAACTCCGGTGAGGCTTCTCTAAGCAATTAATCGAAGTACATTTTCTAAAAATAAACTAGTGGTGGTGATGATCGGATTGGGTTCTTCAAATGAGAGATAGTTTTTGGCATAAGTTTATTTGGCTTTTTGCGATTTTTTTTTTTTTTTTTTGGTTGAAAGTTGGTTATATTTGTACTTTAAAGAAATTAAAAAAAAATTTAAAAGTTGTACTTGAACAAAATAAGTAAAAGCCAAATGAAAAAGTTGAGAGAAAACAAAAATACTCCAAATGTTTCAAACCCAAGAACCCAACAAAATCTCTCACATCTCATAAGGTTAGGTCTAATCGTTCAGTCTATTTTGTCATGTTGGTTAGATACATGAATAATGGCACTATTGTGCATATATGTGAGAGTGACAGTTTCATATAGAAAAAAGTAAATAAGTTGAGGAATTGATAAAACATAATTGGATCCAAATTCATAGGCTTGAGTTTTTGGATGAATTGAAGTTATTATCGTTCTGTTTGTTTTGATAGAAAACCTTATGTAAATATAGTTTTCCGTATTTTCTATTATTTGGTAGCATCAGAAAATATTAGTCAACAGAAAACTATCTTTGGTCAACAGAAAAAGAATAACTTACTTTTAGAGATTTTTTTTCACTAAATTTTTTTGGAAAACATTTGTATCGCATAGAAAACCAAATAAGAGAAGTTAGAAGATTATTTTTCAACTTATTTAAGATTGCTACCAAATATAGGAAAATGAGATAATTTTTAAAAATATATTTTTTTGAAAAATAACTCATTTTTTAGAAAATATTATCGCCAAAACAAACAAAACATATATGTTATATTAAAACCTCAATTGTAGAATCTCTAAGGTGTTATCTTCTCAACAAATGGTATCAGTAGCATACATGTTTGAGAAATACAAATCTTGTCCCATTTTGTGTGTTCCACTAATTAGGGTATGATATATGTTTGAATTTTTTTTTTCCTTTTTAAACTTTGGGTATTTTATAAGGAAAGTGAAAATAAATATATAACAAGTTGTGATTAGTAGAGTATAAAATGGGAAAAAAGGTTTATATTTTGTATTTGAGGTACTAAGAGGCTGTTTGGATGAGTGATTTCCATAACTCAATTCTCTGTTTTCATAACTCATAATTCAAAAATGGTGGGACCCATAGCTCATTGTCCGTTTGGCAAACGATAACTTTGTTTCCATCACTCAATTATCTGATTTTTGAGTTATGAGTTATGGAAACTGAAAACACATTTTGGCTGTTTTTTCCCTAACTCATAACTCAATGAAAATATTATAATTAAACACACATAGGGGATCCACAAATAGTACTCAGCCGTAATTTTTGACCTTTGACTTTTTTTTTCCCTTTCTTCTCTGGGTTGGCTGTTCGGTTCTTTTTTTTTTTTTTTTTTTCCCTCCTAGGTTGGCTGTTCGGTCTATTCTGGGTTTTTTTTTTTCTTTTTTTTTTTTTTCACTAGGTTCGGTGAGTTTGGGTACTAAAGAAAAAAAGAAAAAAGAAAAATCTGAACCAATGACAGGTATAGGACCCACAAATAGTGTGAAAAATATTGAGTGATGGTGCCAAACAGCCTTGGTATTTAGAGTGATGAGTGATGAGTGACGGAAATTGAATGACCAAAAAATGGTGGCCAAAGAGCCTTTAAGTATCCACGCGGATCCACATTTGCGTTTTTTCTTTTTTTTCATTTCAGCCGCATGTTTTGACTTTTCAGCAGTGAACAATGCACCCGTGCACTGTTCATAGGTCCTACAAATTTCACTTTTCAGCAACTTTTTCATTAAAAATGGGTCCCACGATACTATTCACACATTTAAAAATTATTTTGCTACAGTGTTTTTAGTTTTCAGTTTCAGCAAAATAAGTTCTATCCAAACCGACCCTAAAAATAATAGAAGATCTACTAAAAATATGAGTTAGGTTTCGGACGTTAGAAGCTTATCCAAACCAAAACACTAGCTATCATACACACCAAATTATTACCAAACTCTAATAAATTTTAGTAATTCTATCCCATTTCCCGTTTATATTTGAAAAAGTCTATAGGGATTGGGGAGATCATAGAATTTAAGTTAAATTTTTTATCAAATGTACTTCCATTGAACCATATGAAGCAAAGATCGTAGCAAATACGCATTCGAGTCTTATCTTGCCGTATTTGGAGCAAAGATTATGGATATAGAGAAGGCACGGGCTGACCAGCCAAGTGTGCCTACTGCCTAGTCTTCTATTATAAAGGGGATGGGCAAAACCCACTAATTTCTCACCCAATCCCCAACCGATATAGTGTGCTAGCTACCCAAAGTCTAAGACAGAAGTTATCAATTATGCAATGTTCAGGTCAAAAAATTCCATATTATTGGATAGTTAATCGGTACAAATCATCCCCAAATTCTAGCTCAATCTAAGTTCCAAATTCTGCTCAAATATTAACCATTTTTTCTTGGTCTTTTTTTAATAAAAATTTTTTTTGAATAAATTGAAGTTTGATTTGATATTATTGCCGCAATAAATTTGAGCAATTTGATATATAGATTTTGTAGGGTCTCGATTTACAATCCAAGCCCAAAACGTATGAGATGTTGGCCCAATGAACCTAGTATAATAAATTTGTAGAGAGTAGGTTGAAGAACTAGGTCCTAATGAATTGAACAACGGATAGATTTAATTTGAATGACTGTCAAACACAAATAAGAAATTTGATCTTAATATATTTTCAATCCGAAGAGGTCCTCCTTGTATAATTTAATCACAAATGGATACAAAGATAATTTAGATTACTACAATCTTTTCTCTTTATTTTTCTCCGTCCCCTCTTCATGAAGTGCCTTTCACATTATATATCATCCTTTAGACCATCTTCATCCTACACTTGTTGATTATCTGAGCCCTTATTTGAGTACCTGTCCCATCAGACACCCTTTCTGGTTCTTTGTGAGTTGTGGTAGCCAAAGTAGTACTGTTCAGAAGTCTTCTCTACATAAATGCGGCCAGAAAAGTAGCTGCAGTGCATTTAATGCGGTGGTGGCAGCTTTCCCTTAGATATTTTTAGGTTTCCTTCTTTTTCGTATGTTCATGAGGCATGTTCCTATCATTGGAGTTTCTTGGAGGATCACTCTAATAGCTGGAGTATGTACTTTGAACTATATTCATCATATCCGAGGAGAAGTTCCTTCTCGGATCACCTTTCATTCGTTCCATACTTATGAGACTTTAACGGGGAACATGTAACAACTATTTGCTCCTACTCGGACCTATCAATGTCTTCAGACAAAGCCCAAGGCCTAACATATGGTTTTAGGCCCTTTATCCCTACAAATTTGATTTATCATTTTTTTTCTTGATTAGAGATAAGACTATACAATGAAAACTTAATTTTTTATTTATTTTGTGTTATAAAAATAGTAGTAATTCTGAAATTGTACACTAACATAAACTTAGTATTGCAATATTCCATTCTAATAGAGAAATCGAAACAATCGTTGGAATGGAATTGACAACTTTAATCCTGAAACATATATTTGCCCGGACAATGCCTCTATCATCTCCGCATCTGATTTTTTTTTGTCAAACCCTGCCAAAGTAGAATTCATCACGAGAAACAACTTAGGGGTTTTAATAGTTTGATTTTCAGAGAATAATAATAACAAATTTCTGTAATAAATCCAATCAATCGTGGCAAAGATTAATCATTATTCGTATATATCCACAACTACAAGTACATAATTGATTAATAATAATTATAACTCATAGGATATATAGATCTTGTAACAAGTGGTATTCTTGTGCACTAGGCCCACTACATTGATGTTTGTACTTCACTTACAGTGCTTTTGATCACTCTTTTGCTTTCAAGGATAGAATTCCATATTAAAAAATTAACGTATTATAGGTTATAGCACTATCGAGATCCTATGAGCTTCAAAGAGTGCCATGTGGCAAGTGGCCACATATGAATATGATGCCCCAGCAACTCTTGGGGATTAATAATTATCCAAATTAAAAAAAAAAGAAAAAAGAAAAGAAAAAAGAAAAGAATGATCTTAAAGTAATACTACGAAGCTATTATATATGATTGAATCGTAAAGGCATAGTATAATTGTTTATAGGAAAATACAACGAAAGAGCGTGTGTTATGATTCACAATCCCATGTTTGCCAGCCTTGATTCCTACATAAAGGTATTGGAGCCTTTAATTAGTCTTCATTTTTGTGGAAGATTATTAAACAATTATGCTTCCACGCCTAGTTGTTAGCTTTTTGCTACTTCAACAACTATCAAAACTCTTACTTAAAACTTTTAAACCAATAAATAAATAAATAAAAAATCATTTTACAAGTGAAGAAGAGAAAATAACACACTTACTCATTTATATTATCAATCAATTTATCTCATTCACTCATTTTTGTCGAGAATAAGATTTAGATATAGTTTCGTAAGTAATGTATCTTATATTCTACAATTAAATTCAATGATATATTTGTATTAATCAATGTAATTACATGATTGAATTTAATTACCTTAAAAAAAAAAAAATTTGCATTAAACAATACAATCATATAGTTGAGTTTTATTTTAAAAAATCCAAGGTAAATCACTTAACTATATCTTAATTTCTTTTACACAAATTTATATATATATATATATATATAAACACTAATTTGTCACATAAAATCAACTAGATTATGCCTTCATTTGCTAGGTATGGGCATATTATTGAATAGATAAAACAACTGAGTAGTACTTTGGGCATATTATGTTCAAATTTTGATGCGTGGTTAGAAAATTTACCTCCTTATTTGGAGTCTGTATTCCAAAAGGATTTTATGCAGTTAAAGCTAGCTCTTATCTTTCCTTTTAATAAAAAGAAAAAATGGGCTATAACTTATACCTTCCACTTTTTGAACGTAATGAAAAATGGAAATAAGCATATCAAGCAAAGCATTTCTTGATAAGAAGTCAATGAAATGTGTTACACAAGAGATTCTGTTTTTCTTCCCCTTTACCTTGGTAAAAAAAGCTTTGTGGTCTGATTACGCCGTGGAATTCGTATCCGTTTCACATCATTATCAACACTTATCACCTTTCTTCTTTCACGGGCAAAAAAAATATGCTTTTTGTGAAGGTCTACAAGCCCCAATTTAGGTCTTTTCTTTCTCATTTGTCTCGAAACTTTCTCGTCTTTCAATTTGTTGTTCCACAAATTGATAAAAAGTAAGGCTTTTTTTTACATAAATTGCTCCCACACTTTTTCCACATATCACACGAAAAAAAAAGACTATAATTAAGTACAATATGATGGCTTAGATTAAATTTATTTGTATCACCTAGGCACGCCTAGCCTAATATGTTATACTCATCTAATTGCACCTTGATTCGAATTATTTAAATGGAAACCTTTCATATGGTGGGTTCACCCTAAAAGAACTAGCTTGAAAGAAAGTAGCTTACAAGCTTGATTGAACGGAATCTTAGCCTTTTTATTATGATAAAAATTTTCTTTTGATTTGATGTTCTTTTCATAAAGTGTTCCCAAATTTCTTGTAGTCCAAGAGAATAATGGGAAATTTTTTATTGCCGCATAATCAAATGAAATGAGCACATCACGATGATTTACTTATGGCGTTGGATATCAAGTATGAATGAAAGTGGGCAAACTCTTCCACTAGTCATTTAGGCAATTAATAACTCTAAGTGTAAGAAGATGTCATAATTTTGGTATATCACAATACTATACTTAGATAACAACTTAAATCTTCTATAAAAAAAATAAATAAATAAATAAATAAAAAAGAAAAGAGAAAAAAAGATAACAACTTAAAGTAAAGTATAATTCAAATCAAGAGAGTCAATCTCATACCGAATGCTGTACCGATTTGGCCAGTGGAATAATATATTTCGGTATTGATCAATACAAGTGCATTATTTCGGGTTTACCACTATTATATATATATATATATATATAAAATAAAAATTTACTATAAAACATTACCTCAATTCTGAACAAATTATTCATGATTTTAGTATTTAGTATCAACTAAAAGAAAAAAGAAAAAAGAAAAACATAATATATAAAAATAAAAAAGTTTAATTGTTCATTGCATACTAAAAAAACAAATAATTCAAATTAGTTACCATTCTACCTTTACAAAAATTCAGAAATTACAAAACTTAAAAAAAAAAAAAAAAAGGCTTTTTTCTATACCGGTTGATATGCCCGAAATCGGCTGATACAGCTGGTATTTAAACCAGTATGAAATAGCTGCGTTTCGGTACTCGTGCACGTACTAGAACGATAAATACTAGCCGTTATGGTACGGTATCGACCACCTTGATTCATACCCATTGTCTACGTAAAAATTAGAGAAACCTAATAAAATGTTTTACTTCTTATTTTAAAAAAATAGAGAAAATATACTTACATTTACTATGTTTTCATCTAAAAAATTGTATCTAAAATATAAATAGAACTTATATCTCATGAAATAATTCCTAGAATGAAATAGTTTGAAGAGAATATGAATGATAAGACTACGCAATCCACTAAAAAATATTTTAAAATTGATTACTTCTAATTATATATACTAGATCAAGTTCTTTCTTCAATTTGGAGTAGGTTTGAAAATTTTTAAATATACAATTATTAGTTTTTTATTATTTAATTTCGAGAAATAAAAAATACTAGATAATGATAGTTTGCAAACATATTCTCTTAATCTCAAATGTTTTCTCAAAAATAATATTCATTCTAATATTGACGATTTATATTTATTTTTAGAAAAAAAAAAGTTTATAAATAGAAGAAATTCTCAATTGATTTATTAAATTATATGAACAACTAGGTTTTTTTTTTTTTTTTTTTCAAAATACAATGTATCACTTACATAATTTTACCAACAACACCTATTAAAATTGTTGGATTTGTTTTTGCCAAAATAATTTCAAATTTGAAATTGATAAGATTGTAGCTAAGATTGATAATATCAAGAAAATTGAGATTATTAAGTGGAATAGTCATATTGTAACGACCTAAGGAAAAACACTAATCACATCTGTACTATATTTCAAAATGACTAGTCATAATATATGTAACGACTTAAGGAAAAGCGCTAGCCACATCTGCGCTATATCTCAAAAGGACTAGTAACAATTGAGGCTCATTTTAGTTGTTAATAGAACTCAGATCTACCCAGTAAATACCCGATGTGGGACTCATCGCACACCCATACACATAACACAATCAATCAAATTAGGGTATCACAATTTCCCCCTACTTAAATCCCTAACGTCTTCGTTAGGGCCCACTTTGTGGGATAGTGTTTCTAAGCCCACATAGGATTACTGGGCTGGTTTTAATATCATATGTAACGACCCAAGGAAAAGCGATAGCCACATCTGCACTATTCCTCAAAATGATTAGTCACAATATATGTAACAACCTAAGGAAAAGCGCTAGTTACATCTGTGCTATATCTCAAAAGGACTAGTTACAATTGAGGCTCTTTTTAGTTGTTAATAAAACTCAGATCTATTTGGTAAATACCCAATATGAGACTCATCACACACCCGCACACATCACACATTCAATCGAATTGGGGCATCATAATCTCCCTCACTTAAATCCCTAACATCCTCGTTGTGGCCCACTTTGTGGGGTAGTGTTTCTAAGCCCACATGGAATTACTGGGCCGGCTTTGATACCATATGTAACGACCCAAGAAAAAGCGATAGCCACATCTGCACTATACCTTAAAAGGACCAGTCACAATATATGTAACGACCTAAGGAAAAGTGCTAGCTACATCTGCGCTATACCTTAAAAGGACTAGTTACAATTGAGGCTCCTTTTAGTTGTTAATAAAACTCAAATTTATTTAGTAAATACTCAATGTGAAACTCATCACACACCCGCACATATCACACAATCAATCAAATTGGGGCATCATAATCTCCTCACTTAAATCCCTAACATCCTCGTTATGGCCCACTTTGTGGGGTAATATCTCCGAGCTCACACAAGGTTACCGGGTCGGTTCTGATACCATATGTAACGACCTAAGGAAAAACGCTAGCCACATCTGCGGTATACCTCAAAAGGACTAGTCACAATTGAGGTTCCTTTTAGTTGTTAATAAAGCTCAGATCTACCCAGTAAATACCCAATGTGGGACTCATCACACACCTACACACATCACACAATCAATCAAATTGGGGCATCACACATATTATAATTAAAAAAAAAAAAAAAAGATGTGAATAAACTTGAATTCAAAATTTAATTATTAAATTCACATCTCAAAAACAAATTCTTTATTTTCGTTTCTACCTGGAAGAAAAATAAATAATTTGAAATTTTAATATAACATAATTGAGTCAAAACGTTTAAATTTAAGTTTTTGATTTAAGTAGTATTTCAATATATTATATTAAGCTCTTAATTAGATTATATGTTTTTTCCCCAATTTGTCATTAATAATATATTATTATTTCTCTTTACTCCAACGTCATGACTCATGAGGTGAAAATGAAATACGAAATGACAATGGCAAACACTAGCCATTTGATTAAACTAACTAGCTAGTTATGAAATGCAACATAAAATGACAATTGGAAACACTAAAAAATTGATCAAACTAACTAATTATGCACAATAAACATACTGATTAATCTTGTTGCTAAAGAACAGAGATGCATTAAAAAAAGAGGAAAATTAAGAGCTTTTGTCAATGAATCATCAGTGAAATGCTTTAAAATTTCATTCTTGAGAGAAATACTTAAATTATACTGTATTAGTAGACGCTACAGAACAAATTATTGTCATTATCCAATTCAAACATTTTTTTTTTTTAATGTTTTAACTTTCAATGGTACGTACTTTTTGAACTAAATAAAAGTTCCACAAGTGATCTGAAATCTTGTTCTAATCAACAATTTGTTGTTAATAAGAATAATACTGGCCAAGGCCAACCCTATACAAGAGGATTGTGGATATTTCTAATTCCAACCCTAGTCATTTTCTTAATCGTTTTTAATGGGTCAATGACATGAATGTTTACAATCAATGAGATGTTGGGTGATGTTCACCATGTTTAAAATGTTGGGATGCCATTTAAACGCTGAGGCTGCCGGCAACATTTCATAGTTTTATTCAATCAAAGTTCTGAATATGTCTATTAGTATTTTTATAATAATTAATAAATAATAGATTAACAACTCAGTCTCTTGTTTAACATAAAAACTAATCCCCTCTGACATGACATGCTGCCTAAAATTATGTATAATGAGCATCTCATGACCAAGCTAAAATTTCAATAATCCAATGGTAAGTTGGAATTAGAAACCCTAATGAAAAGTGGTAATTATGGCTTTTTTATTAAGATAAAATATTGTGAAATCCATGGAGGTTATGATCCGCGTATCAAGTTTGGTATTAGGTGACATAAAACAAAAAATAAAACTAATATCAAAATATGACATTAGTTCAAAAAGTTACATAAAAAAAAAAATTTTTGTAATATATTGATTGTTTTTATTGATACGAGCATCATGTCAATTGTGAGTAATTATTAACTACTCCTAAAATATAGCTTTTTTTTTTTAAAAAAAAAATTATAGATAAAGGGTATGAGTCAACTTTTGATAATTGGTCTTTATCATAAAATTATATATCAATTAGTTTTTGGTATATGTGAGATTTGAACTTTAAATTTTTTATTAAATGACAAGATTTTATTAGTTAAACTAGCTGAAACTCATCTCTCGAAATATAATTGATAGGGTACTCCACTTCCGTGCATCATTGTATTTTGAAAATAAAATTATTTTTTTCAATTTTACTTAGAAAATAATTTTTTTTCAGAATTTTAGAGGGTTAGGAAGAGGAGAAAGTCAATTCATACTAAACTCTTTACGCAATAGCTTACGCAATAGCCAATAGGACACCCATTTGAAGTATTTGTGAGGAGGCTATACACACATCATAACCCAACTTTTTTCACAATTCAGACGTCACCCTTTTTATTTTACTATTCTCAAATACCTAAATCAACAAAAAAAAAAAGAGATGTGGGGTCCATTCAAGAACACACAGTACAGATCGTGCCACGTGGGAGAATCTATACACGTGGCACAAGGACGAGCGTTGGATTCACCATGTTAGAAAAAGAAACAGCTCTTATAGCGTATGCGTAGCCAAGTGGCCGACCTCGTGCCTATGTAGAGACGCAAGAAAAAAATAAACAAATAAATAAATAAAGAAAAGAGAAAAAAAGATGCATTAGTAGCGTAAGCGCCAAACCCACCTATCTCTTTCTGTAAATTGACGGCTGTGATTGAACTTCAGCCACCTTATTTAATCTCAGCCGTTGAAAAATCTCTCCCTAGGCGTTGCCACATTTGTTTTATGAGACTTGTCCCTTAGTCTAAGCGTTGTTTTGTTGTTGAAGTCTAAGTTGCAGGTCGTTTAGTCTCTCTCTCTCTCTCTCTCTCTCTCTCTGTGAGAGACTAATATTTTTCATCTGCAATTCTTTCTGTGATTTTCTTTCTTTCCCTTTGTTACTATTCCCAACAAGCCCAAGGGGGCAAAACTCACATTCTAAATGGTAATATCAATCACTCTTTTTCTTTCTCTGAATGTGTAGCATTGTGTGTTTTTGTGTTATCTCTTGATTCTTTTATAGCTTATTTTGGTTTCTGGGTTTTTAACAGGACACAATGTTGGTACCTCCATGGCTAGAGCCATTGCTAAACACTTCTTTCTTCTCAATCTGCCGGACTCATGGAGATGCGGCTAGGAGTGAATGCAACATGTTTTGTCTAGACTGCAATGGCGATGCTTTTTGCTTTTATTGCCGCTCTTCTAGGCACAAGGATCATCAAGTCATTCAGGTAGTCATACTCATTCACATTTCCATCAATTTTTAGTTTTTGAGCTTTTGTGCAATGAAGGGTTTTCTTTTCTTGTTCTTTCTTTAAAAAGAATGTGTAATAGGTTTTTTTTTTTGGGGTTCTTGAAGATAAGGAGATCTTCATATCATGATGTGGTGAGGGTTTCAGAAATTCAAAAGGTATTGGACATAAGTGGAGTTCAGACCTATGTGATAAACAGTGCCAGAGTTTTGTTTCTCAATGAGAGGCCTCAGCCAAAATCTGGGAAAGGGGTTTCACACATTTGTGAAATTTGTGGGAGGAGCCTTTTGGACACATTTCGTTTCTGTTCACTTGGTTGTAAGGTTAGCAATTTTTTTGCCAATTTTTTTTTTTAAATTTCTTATTATCTCGCATTGTTCTCATCGATCATCATCATCATCAACATCATTCACAACTCACATATGACATACCCATTACCTATATGCATTATGACCCACGTTCACAATGGTATATATCACTTTCACCATATCATTATCAGCCCTCTCCATTGCTGATCATTACAAGCTACCATATTATTCTCTCTCAACCATGCATAGTGCTTTACATACATGACTTGCATTCACATTATCACATATCAACCATTAGCATCACTATCCACCAATTGACATCATTATCATCCTCACCATCATTTCATAATTATTAACTAGTTTTGGTAGATTGGGTTTTGCTTGGATTGATACTTAATTTTTTTTTTTTTTTTTTGGGTTAAAGGGATAATATATTAAAATTTTATGATTTTTAATCTTTTTTTTTTTTTTTGGAAAAATGAATTAGCTTGTAGGAATAAAGAGAAATGGGGACACAAGCTTTGTATTAGGGGCTAAGAATGAAGAAGCATTAATGGAAAGGGAAGGTATACAAAGAAGACTAGTCTCATCAAGGGAGGAAGAAGAATTGCGGGGAGGGGCACAACAAGACATTTACCCATCCACACCTCCTCCACCTCCTTCAAACGCAAGAAGAAGAAAAGGCATTCCTCATAGGGCTCCCTTTGGATCCTAACCAATGGTACTTCAAAAACTTGTAGTACTTTATTCAATTATTCAAAGTTCAAAAAACCCAACTTATGTTACACGGTCCACCCTTTGGAAATTGGGGGTCTCTTTCTTGAGAAAGTATTGGGTAGCCTTCAGTGTGGGTTGTCCAAAAGACAAAAAAACCAAAACCCCCCAAAAAAAAAAGTATACAAGAAAGTTCTCTCTTTAGGGGATGGGTCCCAAAACAACAAATTCTCTCTTGTGAAGAAGCAATAATGCAGAATTATTATTGATAGTTGCAAGGTGTACATGTCATTAAGAAAATAAAAGCAAGTCTTTCTGGAGTCCGTTTCATAGTTTGCAAGGGGCCACAACCACATGGGCCGTTTACATAAAGAAACAGCAGCTTTTCATTGTTTAATACTCCATGTAATGTGCAAATCAGCTTTGTAAGAATGTTAACAAGTTTGGAAAATTATGTCCGTGTTTTCCTTTTTCTTTTTCTCTTTCTTTTTTCCTCTTATCTTATTTTTCATGAAAACTATGTGATATGATTGTGTTTGAGAGAGAGAGAGAGAGAGAGAGAGAGAGAGAGAGCAATTACGTAGTGCACCTTTTTTGCAATTTTAAGCAGAGAAGCCAAACAAGTAGGTAGAGTTAGACATGAATTGATGGATACTTGAATCTCACAGAGCGGCTTCCACGGATTCAAGGAGTAGGTATATTATAGTCTCAATGATTTAAAGAGCCAAAGAGCTCAGCAATATCGAGAGCGTTCCATTAAATTAATTGTACAAATATGGCCCAACTTTGGGGACAACGGATATAGTAAATTGGGTTAAAATGTGGAAAAGGAAGCCGTGAAAACTGAAAAATGAAAAAATATTTGTGTCAAAATTCAAAATATTGCCTCCATGTGCGTAAGTCAACGAATTACTATAAAAAAAAATAAAAATAAAAACAAAAACATACCCAATTGTCAACTTTATGTAACGAATCTAACCAATCATCTAAAACCCGTTTTTTTTTTAAAAAAATTATTATTTCTGTAAATTCATATAAAACCTTGACTTCCTGCCAACTATGGTAGAAATTATATGGGTCTTTACCCATTTAGCTAAAGGAAGCCTAGATTAGCCATATCATGCTCATTGGTTCAACTTTTTGCATTTTGTGGGAAATTCATTAGGGAAAAGCTTAACTTAAATTTAAACCTAATTTGGGGTTTGGGTATGTTCTCTCTTTGTTTTTATTATTTGTAATAAGTAGTTGCCCGACAAATTCAGAAGAAGAAGGAAAAAATGGTTTGCCCCACATGGGATGGGAGGGTAGACATAGTCACTAGGTGCATTGGAGGTTAGGCCTACCGATTAGGTAGTTGGTAAACAGTGAAAGAAGCTCGACCCAACCTTGCCAAATCTATGCTTTAGTGTGGCTCTTGTGTGCAATGTTTCCTCATTAATTGCCTGGTTTTGCCCAAATTAGCGTACTTCAATTGCCTTGCTCAATTTTTAAGTTAATTGTTTGATTTAATAGATTTATGGACCACATGTAATCTTTATGTCAATCCTGGAATTCCTGGAATTTTAGCGTAAGCAAAGCTTACTAATAAATCTCTAGCACGGTTCTAAGAGACTTTCACACGCTACAATTATTATCTTGTTGAATTAGCAACTGATTGGCCTATTCTTTGCATCATCAACAACCATTTCCACGGCAAAGTCATGATGAAATATGTGCTGTGTCTCTCCCTGAAAGGCAGCATCTCCTACATGGGCCAAGCTTTGAGCCCAGATCTCAGTTAACCAACGAATCAGCTTTTAGTAGAAAACTGGGCCCAAGACCACTTTAAATCAATACTTCAGGCCCATTGGGTACATGCAAACAAAGTGTACGTGCAAATGTAGTCACTTTAATTAAACATTTATTAATTACTAGTTAAGGCAGCATGTGCAAGGCAGTGCTAGCCATGGAAAAAAAAAAATAGTGATTATGATCAATTTTTAAATTTTATTTGTATTACAAAATAAAAAGAGATATTAATTTTAAAAATTTTGATAATTATGTTATAAAAAGTTAATCTTATTCGTATAAGATCGTTACGGATCCCAGTTTAATATTTTATTATTTTATTTTAACCTATAACTTACACCTCAATAGTTGTAAATATATTGTAATAACAACAATATGTCACGACATTTTTAGTTGTGCTAGATCTTGGTATGATATTTTATTATTTTATTTTATTTTATTTTGACCCATAAGGAATTGACACATGCATCACAACATTTTAACAATATCTCTATGTATACATTGTACTTAATTACAATGTAAATTTATATTGTAGACACAAAAAAATTGGCAAATTAAATTTGTACAATATTTACCATTTTTTTGTGCAAATGTGTATAATATTAACCACTTTTGTGTATTTACAATGTAAACTTGCATTGCAAGTACAAAGTAAACATATAAAGATCTTTAAAAAAACAAAACAAAAAACAAAAACAAAAGCAAAGCTTAAACCATACTTGAAGGAAAAAAGAAAAAAGAAAAAAAAAAAGGAAAAAAAGAAAACAAAACAAAAAGTGCACCTCACTAATTGAATAAACCAAAAAAACACTATTCATGAACCTTTGGCTCTATTTATATAGTTAATAGAAATAGATATGCCAGCTTACATAAATATTTAAAAGAAAAAAAAAAAAAACTTTAGGCATTGTAAAAATTAATGTTAAAATGTTGTGGACTTAGCATTTTTTTATTTGATCTATAAAAAACTGAGATCTCAAAAATTGTGAAAATATTGTAATAACAATAAGTGTTGTAATATTTTCTCAAAACATTTATTTTTAGTTGTGGTTGATCACATTCTCATATTTTATTATTTTATTTCGACTTGTAAGAAATTGACACGTCAATAATTGTAAAATTTGTTATGTCAATATAACAATATATATACCAGCTTACATAAATATTTAAAAGAAAAAAAACACAAACCAATTACTGGAAAAAAAAAAAAAATTAAGCACTGTAACTACCGTGCCAGTTGAATAAAACAAAAGCACTGCACAATAATTTTGTAACATTTTCTCAAAACATTTATTTTTAGTTGTGGTTGGTCACAATCTCATATTTTATTATTTTATTTCGACTTGTAAGAAATTGACACGTTAATAATTGTGAAAATATTGTGAAATTTGTTGTGTCAGTATAACAATATATATACCAGCTTATATAAATATCTAAAAGGGAAAAAAAAAAAACATAAACCTATTACCGGGGAAAAAAAAAAAAAACTTTAGTCACTGTAACTACAATGTCAGTTGAATAAAGTAAAAGCACTGCATAATAAATTTTGTAACATTTTCTCAAAACATTTATTTTTAGTTGTAGTTGGTTAGAATCTCATATTTTATTATTTTATTTCGATTTGTAAGAAATTGACACGTCAATAATTATAAAAATATTGTGAAATTTGTTGTGTTAGTATAACAATATATATCAGTTTACATACATATTTAAAAGAAAATAAAAGAAAAGGAGGAAAAAAAAAAAAAAAAGGGATTACTCTGAAAAAAAATAAAAAAGAGGCTTTGGGTACTGTAGCTACAGTACCTTATGGTGCTCACGAAACCAAAAATTTCTGTAGCCGCTACAGTGCAAACACACTGAGTGTACAGTGCCAAAGCACTGTAGCGGCATAGCGGCTTTTATATATATGATAATGACATGGACATTTTTTTTTTTTTTTTTTTTTAATAATCACAATTTTTTGCCTGCTCGTTAAAAGGGAGATACTCTAAACACAGTGGCCTATAAACCAATTGGCATCTCTACCCCTTATATAGAGTACGTTGAGAGGGGAGTCATTGGCCCCCTTTACTTGGAAAAAATAAAAGGGAAAAAGTACATTTTAAGTTCTATAATTTAAAAGGGGTTGCAATTTAAATCATAGTTTTAGTGTTTATGAAATTAAACACTAAACTTTCAAAATGCCATCCAATTGAAACATTGAACTCTATGAATAGTTATGTTGTTAAATTTTGGGTTAGATAGAATGACACCATTTGGCTCAAAATGATAAAATGCATCACTCTAAGATGATGTATTATCTCTTCCTTGCTTTGCTTTTCAATGCGTGATAAAAAGAACAGGTTTAGATTGCCAAGTGAGGTAGAGATCAAAAGTTTAGAATAAAAATTATCGGAGATCAAGAGATTGGAAAAGAAGAGTTTAATTAGTGTATATAGAAAAAAAAAAGGAAAGTGCTTAAGCTTAACTCCAAACTTATTTAGAAGTATTTTCCTCTAACCTACTATGTAGCAATTGAAGAAACCATTTATGTGTAGTCTCAGTCACATGACTTTTTAATTAATCATGTATAACTTGTTTAAATAATACATATGGATAGTTTTGCACACCGTCACATAGTGGATTGAAGAAAAAAACTTCAAACTTGTTTGGAACTAAACTTTGTCCTAAAAAAAATCTTTTCATGTAAGCATTAATTAGGTGAAAACTGCCTCCACCCATTCGAAGACAATCGCCGATACCTCAATAACACTATAATCGCCAACTCCCTTGACACATTTCGATTTTCTTCAAGCTAGAACGAAGCTTGGAACCACACATTTTGATGGTATTATAGACGTTGATCTCTTTATTTCGATTGGATTAGGGATGGATCTCTCTTCCCCAAAAGTCACATTAAGTCACATTCTTCTTCCACAATCTCTTGATCCACGCCTTTCTCATTTCTATGTTCCTTTTGTTTTAAGCTTGTTCTATGAGTGAAATATCAAAGAGCAAAACAAGTGATAAGATTAAGTGCCATCTTTTTTTATGGGGTATTTACAATAGCAAATGGCATATTATATACATGTTCTACCACTTCAAAAGACACACTGTCATTTTTCTAATCTCAAAAGTTAATGCAGTAATTGTTACTAGGCTTAGGGTGTATATTGAAGCACATTTGAAAGGTTAGAGTTTAAGTTGTAAGTTTTAAAAGCATAATGTTTAATTTAAACTTCCTTAAACTATAGAGTTTGAAATGTAATTTTTCAAAAAATTTTAAAAAAAATAAAAAAATAAGAAGAAATAGGATTGACAAACTAAAAAGGTGAATTGCTACAAATATGTTGAAATAAGAGAGGTCCTCATACAAGTGACCCATTGTTACTTCTCTTGTTGATTGATAAAATTTTTAGTTCAGCAAAAAAAGATTTAAAAAAAAGGTATGGGCATTAATTTTTGCATACTATTTATTGTACATCGTTTATACATATTCATTTCAAGTGTTAAATGTGAATATCTTTAAGAAATATATGGACATTTTATGTGAAACTATGAATGTTATGAGTATGAAGAGTACATTAACAAGTGTAAAAGAACATATTTCCTAAAAGTATAATAATGATAATAATAATAAAAAGATTGAACCGATAAAAGGAATTAATAATGCTACTTTTTACAAGGTATATTAAAGTTAGTCAAGGTATTATTCTTTACAAAAGAGGTTGTCTTTTTTGTTTTTGTTTTTTTTTTTTTTTTGGGGTAAAAACAAAAAGAGGTTTTCATAACTCATAATAAACCTCAACTTATTATGCATATTTACAATAGTAATTAATCACCTCTCAAAGGCATCTCAATATGGAAGAATCCCATTACCCGTGGTGCTTCCCCGACTCGACTTTAGTTGCGAGAAAGACCTCAATAGCTTCCAAGACTTCAGATCTACCTGCCTCGCAGATTTACTGCGCATTGGAACATCTTTTGTTGAAGAAGTAGAAGCTGAGACTTCCTTTTCATGCTCTTTTTGTATGTTGATAATGACACAAGAATGATCCATGGATATGGATCTCTTCAAACCCTTGTTGATCGCCCTTGGTAGTTTTTCTTCCGTAGGAAATACAAGAGACCCATGACAAATTAAAACACCAGGTTGTTGTTGTCGTTGTTCCCTCAAAGTGTAAGCAACAACATCAACACCAACAGCATCATGATCATGAACATGAACATCACCTCCTTGATCACCATGAACCTGAGGTGAACCTTGAGCCATTTGTACACTCACATCACCGTCCAAAGGTGCCCCGGGTGCAACAATGGGTGATCGGCAAACTGGACAACTCGAATGCCCCAAGAACCATTTATCAATGCATGGAACATGAAATGCATGTCTACAATTAGGCAACAACCTTACCTTGTCCTCATCCTCCAAATCTCCTAAGCAAACAGCGCATTCGGTTTGATCCACACGAAATAGCTCACATTTTTTGGTTGTGTAAGAGAGAATTGGGATTGTATCAAGGATTTTTTGGTCCACACCAATGGTGGATTGGCCCCTAAGCCCATTGGTCAATTGTTCTTGTTCTTGTTGTCGCCTCCCCCTTAGGCAATATCGCAGTACAATGGTATGGTATGCTATTATTGCAAAAGTACATGCAGCTATGCCAGCCAAAGAGATTAGCAATGGGGTAAAGAAAGTTCCTGATAATCTGTTTGAGGACCCTAAGGTTGGGGTATCCATGGTTCATCCCCTAGTGTGGGGTTTTCCAAAAAATCGACTTTGGAGATTAGGTCCCTTTGGAATTTATTTTGGGCAATTTGTAAAATTTTGGTACCCGTGAACTGCTGGATTGGTGATTAGGACTGAGATATATAGTGTCAACAATGGGGGGGGTTTTCATGGTTGTTCCAATAAATTAGGGTTTATGTTTGAATTCATTTAATTGAGACAATTAAGCTGGAGTAAACATACGTGGCATTCTTGACAGCGAAGTTGACCATGTCCAATGCTTGTGGTGTAGGTTTGGACAAGTGTAAGTTGGATGTGGATCTTGAAAAATGTGAGAAATCTTTTTTAGTATTTTCTTTTCAAATTTCAACTTTTCAAAACCAAGTGTTTGTTTCTGATTGGAAGTTTCTATATTTTTTTTATTTAACTTTGGGTCATTTTTAGCCAACGACCTCACCTAAAACTCAACTAGGTGTAGCTATGTGGTATTTACTATTTAAAAAATAAATAAATAAATTTCAGTCATTATGATTTATGAAGAAAGGGAGGGCTTATCATGGTTCTCTTATATTATAAGACGAAAGGAAAAGAAAAGAAAGAGAAAAAAATATATTTGAAATGATTTTTTATTTTATGGTTGAATTGAATTATAGAGGAGGAAGAAAAAAGTGAGAGATTTATTTTATTTCTTGGTCCAATATTTTCTTTCATCTTAAATCGAGAGAAAATGGAGTGAGAAAAATAAAGTTTCTATTTTAAGAGCGGTAATTACTAATTATTTCCTTCCTCTATCCTCCTTTGCCAAATAAAACCTCAAGTCATGCCCATAGCACAAGAGTTAAATAAAGTAATTAGAAACATATCTATCAAAAGAACTTAGAAAACATCTTATAATATCTATATATGACATAGTTTTCCTTTACAAATTTAATTGTAACAAATGTTTTAATTTAGGGTGTATACTATCTTGCACACCAAAATAAACTTTTATTGTGTTAGAATTTGGTTAAGCTTAGCCAAAAAAAAGTCATTCTAATCTCATTTGTGTAATTAATGCAAATAAAGAAAAATGAACTCTTCCTCTTCACTACGTGATGTTGGACATAATTTTTAAATTAGTTTTTGTAATTTGTTATATTTGGTATTTTTATGTAATTTTTATTATTTTAGGTTTAGGCTATTTATTATTTTGTTTTTAGGTGTTTTTAATGATTTTTAGGTCAAATTTGGCTCCTATTATGGTTAGGTATTAATTAGAAATTATTTTAAAATATATTTTCTTATTTGTCAAGTTTTATAGAACCCTTAATTAGGCCTCTAAGTCTGTAAACGTTTTTTTTTTTTTTATAACAATTATTGATATTAATAAAATTCAAACTTTTTGTCTCTCTATTTTCTGGTAGATTCCAGACCCTTTCTTCTTATGAATTCAAGGACTCCCTTTCTTCTTATGAATTTAGGACTCTTGTGGATTCAAGAAACCCTCATAAATTTGAGGTTATTTTCATAAGTAAATGTGTTTTGTTTCTTATTTTCTAGAAGTAGACATGTTAACGTTCTTTTTCTTGACGTTTTCACATCTTGCATCACTATGGAACATTCTCTCTTCAGCCAAAGAAAAAAAATTCGAACATGCTCTATCACTAGCAAGGTTCTTAGACTATGGATCTACGTGCCTTACTCTAATAACTAGTACCACTATGAACAATATATTTTGATCATGAAAATATAGATTACAAAATGAAAAAAATCATAAACAAGTTTTAGAGATATATATACATCATTTTGTTCTTTGCCTCTTTAAAAAGGCTTAAAACCATATCTAGGTAAAGGTTATCAATTTTGGGTGATGTATTATAACTAAATAAGGATATTTTATTGGAATGAGATGGGCATTTTAGTTTAATTTTTTAATTGGCTAAAATTTGTTGCACACATGTTAATAAAGTAATTCACACATTTACATACATGCAAAAATGCACAATTTCAATTGCTTGTTGCCTTTTTATGTTTATGTAAAGTGTGCGCATTAACGTGTGTATAATGAATACTATTTTTTTTAATGTATAAATTATTAAGTATCCCAAATGTAATAAAAAAAAAGGCGTAAATGCACTTTTAGTCCTTATATTTTGACTTTTTTCTATTTTAGTCCCTACATTTTATTTTTTCCACTTTTAATCCTTAAATCAATTTACGCGTTCCATTTTAAGTCCTTGAAGCTACCTTCCGTCACTAATCTAACGGGCAAACTAACAGATGAATAAAATAATAATAAAAAATTTACTGTAGCATGCCACATCAGATTATAATTTAAAATATTTATTTTTCAATTTTAACAAAAGAAAAAATATGAGTTAAAAATTAAAAAGAAAAAAAAACACACACCAGAAACATAAGAACAAGAACAAGAACAGAAGGTGGAAAAAGGGATCTAGTCAAGCATGTTCCATTTGGGTTGGATGTTGACAGAGGATTTCAATGGCTCTCGGCGCATCATGTTGTTGTGTGCCCAAACCCTAAACTCTTCACAACCCGATTCCGACATGTACAGGAAGTCTCTTTCCACATTCAAGGTCTCGTGGTTACCGTTCATGGTGATGACTTTGCTGCTGGCTTTCACCGCTTGCCATTGAAGTCTCTCGAGAAAATAGATTATTTTAATCTCATCGCCACAGTGATCGAGTACATCGCCGACTTGAACCACGGTCATTAACCCGCCAGTCCAGTCGCCGGAGTCGTTTATGTCGTAACGCTTGCTTCGACTTCTCCAAATCCCCGTGGAGATCGCCGATCGCGATGAGTCGACCCGTTGACACGTTGAGCTTGTTGTGGGTTTTTCCGTTGTGAGATTTTTTTTTTTTTTTTTTTTTTTTTTTTTTTTTTTGTAGTTTAGGTGTTTGTGTTTTTGTTTGGAGAGACTATGGAGACGAAAGAGTAGGGAGACTGAATGGACTTTGATGGTGCTGTCCAAATTTTTATTCTTTCATTTTCTTGGCAATCAAACAATGAATGAAAAAGAACTGAGAAATGATTTTGCTTGGGTTTGAGGATGGGGGCTTTGGAATTTATGATTTTTTTTTTTAATGGTGTTTTTATGCTGAATTTTCTAGGTTTATGAATTTGGTTTCTGGGTTTATGAATTTTATTTGTTGGAGGTTTCGTTGTTGATTGAAAGATGAGAAAATCTGGGTTTGAGTTGAGATTTTGTATATCTGGGTTTTGTGGTTTGAGAAAATCTGCTGCTAGGTTTGTGTTTGTGTTCTTGCTGGAGATTGATTTGTGTTTGTGTTTGGTTGACAAGAAAGGGCAAGAAAATGCAAGAAAATCTGGGCATGTGTTGTTATGTTTAAAATCTGGGTTTGTGTTCTTTGGTGTTCTTATTGAAGATGAACTTAGATCTAGGCAACTCATATTTTTTCTTTTGTTAAAATTGAAAAATAAATATTTTAAATTATAATCTGATGTGGCATGCTACAGTAAATTTTTTTTTATTATTTTATTCATCTGTTAGTTTGCCTGTTAGATTAGTGACGGAAGGTAGCTTCAAGGACTTAAATGGAACGCATAAATTGATTTAAGGACTAAAAGTGAAAAAAATAAAATGTAGGGACTAAAATGGAAAAAAGTCAAAATATAGGGACTAAAAATGCATTTACACTTAAAAAAAAATTTATATGAGAGAGAGAGGTTACCCCAAATATATATTGTAATTTACTTTTGGTAGAAATAGGCATATCATACAAAACAGTTACAAAACCACAAGTCTATTACGACAAACTCCCTCCTTATTTTAGGGTATACAGAAATATTTTTCCACCACAAGTAGCGAATAGTCTAAAATAACAAAATTAGAGGTACTAGAATTTCCAAGTTTAGATAAAGCATTCGCACAACAATTGACTTCACTGAACAGAGTGTTCAAACTGTATGTTTGGAAAGGTCTTCAAGAAGTTCATGCAATCAAAGAGAAGAGATTCCAATGACAAGTTAGTTGAGTCATTGTTCATCGGGTGGATCACAAGTAAAGCATCTAATTCAACAAACAAATTGGAGATGTGAAGACTTTTAGCTAAAAGAAGACCATTCCGCAAGGCCCACAACGTTAGCCATTACAGTGGTTAAGAGACCAGAATTGTGAATAAAGTCTATTAATAAAATTGCCATTAGTTTTAATTAGCTCAATTAATAAAAAAATTTGTTCTCAAATAAGAGAGATGGATTTGAATCGTGCTATAAAAAGTAAATAATAAAAAAATCCATTAATTTTTAGCTTGACCTGATAATAAAATACAATCATCATGGAATAAGAACTATAAATTTCAAATATTATTTTATCTACTAATAAATATTGTTGTTGTTGTTGTTGTTGTTATTTATTATTATCCATGTAAGGACGCGTTTCGTGGCGGACCGTAACAGTGTCGGGTTCGCGCGTGAAAAGGCCCCTAACAATATCATTTGTAGAGCGTGGGTTTGGAAGGCTAGGCCTTGGTTGATAGGTGGTGGGTTTTTCGCGGTGTTTGTACCAGTTTAAGTTTTCCTACACCCCTGGAGTCTTTCTCCTGGAGGTGGGCTGGGAGGCTCAGGTTTCTGGCCATTTTTCCCAACCCCCCTTATAGATTACTTACTCTTCCTTTTATACTAGCTCGCGTCCACTGTCCTTCGTCCACGCGTAGGGTTAAACTATCCAAGGTTGATACTTGTCCCATCAGTCCATACTCAAAGTCGTTAAGGATGGTTGTAAAAGCCAAAGAATACGGCTCTGTCAGGTTCAGAGTATTAAATGGCAGTAACAGCAGTTTTCCCTGGATATTTTAGATCTTTTTTCCGAGTTTCAGTTTTATACCATTTTTACCCTTCTTTACGAGGGGGAACTTTGGGTCTGCCGAGGACTGAACTACCCTCGGTGGTACCCAAAGTCTATTTTATTGAACTTGGGCCATAATCCTCCTCGGCTTGGCCCATAAATCATTTACGCCCTACATTAGCCCCTCAAAACCCGGCTGTCCAACCTCTGGGCTGGACAGGGGGGTTTTGGTGACGCCAAACTTCTTCCTGTGGCCCAATCCATTCGGCCTATTAAACACGCTGGCGGTTCTTCATATGCCCAAGAGATTCACCGGTCTACGAGATAGTTTTTAATTTCGTGCTTTGAGGCGTTCTTATCGCTTGGGGTATCCAAAACGAGCTTTGTATAATCACTTTTTACGAGACTACTTTAATTCGACAGTTTATTTTGATGGGGTGGAGAAGTGGAACCGGCGTGTTTGGGTTTGCTGATTCCTTTGGAGATTTGAACCTATTAAATGCCCCCCGCTCCGCCCTCTGTATAAGTAGGACAGGAGGAGGTTATTGTTTTTACCAAAAATCCCTTTTCATCCCCCTGTGACCCTGGAATACTTAGCCTCCCTTAGGATTCGGTTTACTCGCTGGTTTATACACTTAATCGTAAAATACTTTACCATAACAACAAGGGATGCAAAAGCCCCACCCTTCCCAAAAACGCCACGTTCCGATAAAGCTTATCATGGCTCGATCGGGACAAGGATGGCGAAGACTCAAAATCAACCTCATCCTTCTTTCAGTCAAAATCCGAAGCAGGGACTCGTCACGTCAAACTTTCGACGTGACTGAGTCGAGAACACCCAAGATCGTTACCATCCGGCTCCTCACGAGCGTACCTAATATGGCACCGGTGTGTTAGGAGTCAGGGCTGAGGCAGGGGCTAAGTGTTTCTGCTTCTCCCTCTTTTGCTCCTTGGTGCCCTCCCCCTCCCTCTTCTTATTTTCTTCCCAGCACCAGTTCCGCCCTGATGCTGTTCCTTTTCTATCTTTTGTTCCTCTCTTTGTCTCTTCATCTCTCTCTCCTCTTCTCCTCCTTCTTTACTCATGTCCTCCATTTTCTTTATTCATCCCCTTCGTCTTCGTCATTGATTTCTTCCTTACTATTTCCTTCTTCTTCATTCATTTTCTTTTTTAAAGTGAGTCCCTCTCTTAGTATGAGCAGCAATGAGGCAGAGATTGGAGAAACTTTGAAGACGAATTTAAAAGACGCTTGACAATTTACTTTTCTGTATTACAGATGTAATGGTTGCTTAGGCAGTTTACCTTTTGTATAGGCTCGTTTGAGCCCCTTTTTGTATGTTGTAGCAATTTTTCATATCAATAAAGATTGTTGTCTACCTTGTTTCGCATATTATGTCTTTATGTTTTCATAAATTTGCAAGCACTGCTCGGCACAATGATATAACATCTAAATCAATGACGACTAAAACCAAAATACTCGATAATAAATAGATATCGCCATAACTTTAATAGAAATTCTTGGCCTAATAAGGCCGATCAATGAAGAGTAATACTTACCCCATGCTAGCCGAGGTGAAAAACGAAGGCTTGATGTCAGGTAAGGAATAGCCATTTGAAGATATGGCACCCACCAAATGAGCGGCCTTCTTATATGACTAAGCGCTGGGGCGTTCCACCCCTTTCCTTACACCTTTATTGGCCTTAACCTTTTGTGGTGTTTAAGCCGTGGATGAAGTGACCTGGCATTTTTATCAAGTAACTCTTCTTATGAGATTCAAACCTTTTCTTATCCAAGTGTTTGGTTTTTCCATTGGCTTGGGTCCGAGGACCATACAAGGCCTTGGTTCCGTCCAAAAACTTGTAATTTTTATAATTTTTCGTGCTTGGTTTCCCCATAGGCTTGAGTCCGAGGACCATACAAGGCCTTGGTTCTGTCCCTGGGCCCTTGTGCTAAATCGGGCCTGGGCCGTGAGTTGACTGGGCCCACAATTAGGGGGTATTTCCGTATTCTCAGGCCACGCGATACTTTTTGGGCGTCCCAATATTCGAGGTGCGCCTTCTCGAGACTCCTCTAACTTCAGGGTTGCAGACGACGTTGGAAATCGAGCCAGAAACATTTTGTCTGTAGCGTTCCTTGGGACGCTGCGTGAATTAAATGCTACTATTTTATCTTTTGATATAAAATAGGAGAGAAAGTTACTTTTCCTACGCACAAATCCTTCAGCTTTCTCCTTTAGGAAATCATGTTTGAGGCGAGGGTTAGGGAAAAAGAACTTTCTCACCCGCGGAGGCGCCGTGTCCTCCCGAGACTCGAAGGAGTGATGCACGGGCCAAGAAAGCATAAACTTAAAGAGAAATTTACACTTCTACGGAGGGGGGAGGGTGTCTCCCCTCCTTTCAGTCAAAATCCGAAGCAGGTTCTGGTCATGCCAGATTTTTGGTATGTCCGAAGAAGGAATTTCCACCATCAGCACTGTCTACCTTGTAACCGGCAAATTCTTGCGGGGGCTTCCCAACTTCCGGCTCCCTGCGCCTTTTCTGTAGACGGTGTTAGCCTGAGGTCAGGTTCTTTTGCTGTCTGAGTTATGGGCATGCAGAAGTGTCGAGGAATAGTTTCCTTAGACAATAACTTGGCGCAGTAGCCAACCTCTCCTCTGAGCTGTCCCCACGGCCTTATCTCCACTCGCTTGTATTTTCCTTTACTTATGTAATCAACTTTAGTGTAAGCTTGTTTCAGCTTTTCATTGTACACTGTACTGTTCCTTTGTCTTAATAAAATATGTGTCTATTTCTCCATACATATCTTCCTTCTCCGTAACAACTACTTTATGCATGAATATTAAATGCAAGCTTGCCCTTAAGGATATTCCAGGCAGAAAAAATGCTTTAACACAGGTTCCTTCTAATTTAAACTCACAAATATTATCAAGTATAACAATGGTAACTTTCAATAAATTAAATTCCTGGAACTAACCGGGATAAGCGCTGAGTATTACGCGATGCATGCTAGACCGATGTTCGAGAACGATAATCTCTAAATAATTCGTCTGAAAGGGTAGCTAAGTAGCGAGGGACCTTGGTTGTGCTTTTGGGGTAATATGTTGCGCCGTATCGCATCAACCCCTTTGATACTGGGGATCCGAGGGTAGACCGAGGAATCCGCGCAATCAAGGTGTTAACCCGTCTGCTAACGCGGAATTCTCTTCGGAGGGATTTCGAGGTTTACGGGCCGTAGTTTTTTTCTTTAAATAGTTGGTTCCTCATCCAAGTAGTTGGTTTCCCCATAGGCTTAAGTCCGAGGACTATGCAATGCCTTGGTTCTGTCCAAAACCTAGTTTTCATTACATCCGGGTAGTTGGTTTCCCCTGAGGCTTGGGTCCGAGGACCATGCAATGCCTTGGTTCTGTCCAAAACCTAGTTTTCCACATCCAGGTAGTTGGTTTCCCCTGAGGCTTGGGTCCGAGGACCATGCAATGCCTTGGTTCTGTCCAAAACCTAGTTTTCATTACATCCAGGTAGTTGGTTTCCCCTGAGGCTTGGGTCCGAGGACCATGCAATGCCTTGGTTCTGTCCAAAACCTAGTTTTCATTACATTAGTTGGTTTCAGGCTTGGGTCCGAGGTGCAGTTGGTTTAGGGTAGTTGGTTTCCCCTGAGGCTTGGGTCCGAGGACCATGCAATGCCTTGGTTCTGTCCAAAACCTAGTTTTCATTACATCCAGGTAGTTGGTTTCCCCTGAGGCTTGGGTCCGAGGACCATGCAATGCCTTGGTTCTGTCCAAAACCTAGTTTTCATTACATCCAGGTAGTTGGTTTCCCCTGAGGCTTGGGTCCGAGGACCATGCAATGCCTTGGTTCTGTCCAAAACCTAGTTTTCATTACATCCAGGTAGTTGGTTTCCCCTGAGGCTTGGGTCCGAGGACCATGCAATGCCTTGGTTCTGTCCAAAACCTAGTTTTCATTACATCCAGGTAGTTGGTTTCCCCTGAGGCTTGGGTCCGAGGACCATGCAATGCCTTGGTTCTGTCCAAAACCTAGTTTTCATTACATCCAGGTAGTTGGTTTCCCCTGAGGCTTGGGTCCGAGGACCATGCAATGCCTTGGTTCTGTCCAAAACCTAGTTTTCATTACATCCAGGTAGTTGGTTTCCCCTGAGGCTTGGGTCCGAGGACCATGCAATGCCTTGGTTCTGTCCAAAACCTAGTTTTCATTACATCCAGGTAGTTGGTTTCCCCTGAGGCTTGGGTCCGAGGACCATGCAATGCCTTGGTTCTGTCCAAAACCTAGTTTTCATTACATCCGGTAGTTGGTTTCCCCTGAGGCTTGGGTCCGAGGACCATGCAATGCCTTGGTTCTGTCCAAAACCTAGTTTTCATTACATCCAAGGTAGTTGGTTTCCCCTGAGGCTTGGGTCCGAGGACCATGCAATGCCTTGGTTCTGTCCAAAACCTAGTTTTCATTACATCCGGGTAGTTGGTTTCCCCTGAGGCTTGGGTCCGAGGACCATGCAATGCCTTGGTTCTGTCCAAAACCTAGTTTTCCACTCCTTGTGCGGGATCTTGGCCTTAGGGGAGTTAGCTCCTCAGCCAAGCCCCTAGAGTTTATCCATACGGTTAACGTTACAAGGTACCTAGTTTACTCTTTACAGGGGACCTTGGCTTTAAGGGAGTTGGCTCCTCAACCAAGCCCCTAATCAAGAAACGTAGTTCCTAACAAAACTTTATACTAGAACTCTATAACCAACGGTTAGATAATCGAAGAAACTCTATCGACCCACTTCCTATGCCAACACACAAGCCCTCCCCACAGACGGCGCCAATTGTAAGGACGCGTTTCGTGGCGGACCGTAACAGTGTCGGGTTCGCGCGTGAAAAGGCCCCTAACAATATCATTTGTAGAGCGTGGGTTTGGAAGGCTAGGCCTTGGTTGATAGGCGGTGGGTTTTTCGCGGTGTTCGTACCAGTTTAAGTTTTCCTACACCCCTGGAGTCTTTCTCCTGGAGGTGGGCTGGGAGGCTCAGGTTTCTGGCCATTTTTCCCAACCCCCCCTATAGATTACTTACTCTTCCTTTTATACTAGCTCGCGTCCACTGTCCTTCGTCCACGCGTAGGGTTAAACTATCCAAGGTTGATACTTGTCCCATCAGTCCATACTCAAAGTCGTTAGGGATGGTTGTAAAAGCCAAAGAATACGGCTCTGTCAGGTTCAGAGTATTAAATGGCAGTAACAGCAGCTTTCCCTGGATATTTTAGATCTTTTTTCCGAGTTTCAGTTTTATATCATTTTTACCCTTCTTTACGAGGGGGAACTTTGGGTCTGCCGAGGACTGAACTACCCTCGGCGGTACCCAAAGTCTATTTTATTGAACTTGGGCCATAATCCTCCTCGGCTTGGCCCATAAATCATTTACGCCCTACAATCCATATCTAGTTTATTGTTTTTTATTCAAAGCTTTCTTGTACATTTACTTATTTTGCTGGAGCATAGATCTGGTTGTTGGCTAGTTGCTCCCTCACTCACTATTGTAGTTCTTGTTAAGATAACAGATCAATAGGATTAAGTTAATCCTATTGATGCTAGTTTTGAGAAAGATAAATATAAGCACCAAGTTCAAATCTCATCATTTCAAGATCAAAATAAGACCAAATTTCCTATAAAACAGAGCTGCAACAGAATATTGAGATAGATATGCATACAACTGATATTTAATCTTCTCGTAATTGAATTGTTGCTATATCTTTTAGGTGTAACAGATTTACATGTATAGCTATATAAATATTAATGCAAATACACTGGTTTTGGTCATTGAAGCCAAAACCAATTCCCCAACTTTATTTTCATGGTATTAGAACCTTCTTAGGCTAACGCCAATAATCTTTTGATCCTGTGACCATGTCTTCCACTACTTCCAACCTTAACTTATCTACTAATATCTTATCACCTTCCATTCTTCTTCCCAATTTTCCACAAGGGATCCCTATCAAGTTGGATGGTAGAAAAAAAATCTTAATTGGCTCTCAAGATTTCTTCCTGCCTTACATAACAATGGACTGATGGGTATCGTTGATGGTTCTGATCTGTGCCCACCAGAATTTTTAGTTGATGCTAAAGGGAAAAAGGCTCTTAATCCCGAATTCACTTTTTGGATTAAGAAGGATCAATATCTTATTAGTTGGATCAATTTTACTCTCTCAAAGGACATACTGTCTACTGTTTATGGACTAGACACTTCGAAACAACTGTGGATTGCACTGGCCAATCGCTTTGCCTCACAGTCTCACTTTCACATTGCTCATCTGAAGAGACATTTGCAAAGTTTAACTTAAGGCTCCAAAACCTATTCAGAGCACTTGCAAATAGCCAAATCTTTGGCTGACCAACTGGTAAACCTCTCTTTGAAGATGATCTCATCTCATATATTCTCATTGGTCTCGATCCTCCATTTAAAAATTTCATCACATCTTTCTCTCTTGCTACTCGAGACCACCCACTGAGGTTCGTTGACTTTAGAGATAAACTCTTGAATCATGAAATGTTACTCAACCAACAAAATGTTGTTGTATTTGATACAACAAACTTTTCTTTGTTCACCAACAAGGCTGGATCTCATCAAATTCCTCCCAACAGTAAGATGCAGTACACACCCAAATTTCAACCAAGAAACTTCACTCCCAAACATGCTTATGGAACATCTGATTCTCGTCCTAAACCTTCTCAAGTCAATAGTGGTGCCTCTTTCAACAGTGGTGCACATGTTCCATGCCAAATTTGTGGCAAGACCAATCATCAAGCCCTTAACTGTTATCATCGCATGGATTACTCCTACCAAAGAAGACATCCTTCAACGCAACTTTTAGCTATGGTGGCCCATACAAATGCTGCCTTTGAAGATCAAAAATGGTTTGTTGATAGTGGTGCAAATGCTCATATCACCAATGAACTTGAAAATTTGATAATTCAGCAACCTTTCCAAGGCATACAATATAAGTGGGAAATGGGGCAGGACTTGCTATAGAAAACTCTGGTTCAATCACTCTTCCCTCTTTTTCTTCAAACTTGCATCTTAAAAATGTCTTACATTGCCCAAATGCTTTTTCCAACTTACTTTAAATTCAAAGATTCAGTTTAGATAATGCATGTTACTTCATATTCACCTCATCTCATTATTTTGTGAAGGACCTTCAAACACATGCAATTCTCTTGGAAGGGAAAAGTGAAAATGGCTTATATCCACTATAGCTTCAAATGAACTCTCTTCGTGGCAACTAGGCTTTTACTGCTTTGTTAGGAATAAGAACATCTTCATTGGTGTGGTATTTTAGATTAGGTCATTCGTCTTTTGATGTTGTTTCTTGTGTTGTAAACACAATCATTTATCCCTTTCTTGTAATGACTTTAATAAAAATGTTGTTTGTACTTCATGGCAATTGGGTAAAAGTAAAAGAAAACCATTTCATTCATCCACTCGTCTCTCTACTATTCCTCTCCAACTTGTTCATATAGATATTTGGACTTCATCAGTCCAATTTGTGAGTGGGTGCAAATATTATGTGGTTTTCATTGATGACTTTTCACACTATACTTGGCTCTATCCTCTTTATAATAAATTTGAAGTGTTAACATGCTTTGTCAATATAAATTGATAGCAGAAAATCAATTCTCTACAACTATTAAACAATTACAATCGAATGGAGGCAATGAGTACACCTCACTTATCTTCCAATCATTTCTCACCTAGCATGGCATTGTCCATCGAAAGTCTTCCCATACACTTCACAACAAAATGGTCTTGCCGAAAGAAAATTGCGACATACATATTCTTGAAACTAGATTAACACTATTGGCTCATTCTCAACTTTCAAATCGTTGTTAGGTTTATGCTTTTCTTACGGTTGTTTATATTATTAATCATTGGCCTACCCCTATTCTTGATTATATGTCACCCTTTCTCAAGTTATACAATAAAGAGCCAAATTACAACAATTTGAGAGTATTTGGTTGTTTGTGTTATTCACTTTGTGTCCTAAAGGCCTTCATAAGTTGGAATATAGATCTAAGCCTTGTATTTTTATTGGATATAGCTACGCAGGTTACAGGTGTCTTAATCCTATTACTAACAAAGTGTACTTGTCTTGATCCTATTACTAACAAAGAGTACTTATCTTGGCATGTCATTTTTTATGAGAGTTCCTTTCCAGCCAAGGATAAAGCTACTTCACATTTGCCTTCCAAGATTCATGCATCAGGTGATGTTCCCTTCCCCTTTCCCGTTTCTCCTTACAATACTTTCTCAAATCTTCCTTCTTCAATTTCTTCTACAACACTTCCAAACTCTCCATCTACAACACCTACTCCTGATTCTGCACTAGTAAATGAACCACTTGTACATGGCCCACCTACATCTCCTACTCCTCTACCACCCTTACCTTCCATATCATTATCACCACAATTACCTCATTCATCTCCAAGTCTGTCAACTTCTACTAGGTCTGATGCACCACTTACTCAACCCATTGTTCCTCATCCAATGCTCACTCGTTCTAAAATAGGTTTTCTTAAGCCAAAAACCTTGCTTGGCTATAAATTATTCCAAACTATCAAATATCCCTTCTAAGGCCTCCACACTACTGTCCAAGAGTTTGAACCATCATGCTATAGCAAGGCTACTGCAGTCTCACAATGGAGAGCAACCATGAACCTAGAATTTGATGCCTTGATATCCAATGGCACCTAGACCTTGTGTTCTCTCCCTCTAAATCATAATATCATTCGCAACAAATGAGTGTATACAATTAAACGCAAATCTGATGGCTCAGTGGAAAGGTTCATGGCTCGATTAGTTGCTAAGGGGTTTAATCAACAAAGTGGAGTGGACTACACTGAAACTAGGGCTGTCCAAGGACCCACTGGACCCGACCCACCCGCCGCCACTAACCAAACCCGACCCGCCGCCGACCGAATCGATTGCTCTGGCAATTGGCAATGGATTTTGTTCTCCAAAAACCGAGATCGGCGGGTCGGGTATTGGATCTCCTCCTCTCAAATCTGAGAAACCCGAACCGATCGACCCAGTTGTGTTTTCCAGCGAATACTGGGATTTTTTCGGGAAGATCTAGCTAGATCCGGCGAGATTTCACTAGATTTAGCCGAGATCTTGCCCAAAATGGCTGAGATCTCGCTGAATTTAGGATGTTTTGCAATTTTTTTCTCCCTGGATTTTCGCCATTTTTCATCTTTTCTCAGCGGATTATTATTGTTTTCTAGATCTTCAACCTTGACCGATTCGCCCGACAACCGTCAAAGCTCCGACCGATTCGATCTGATTCTCCTCTCGGTCAATGGTAGGTTGATGATGGCTCCACCCGATTAGTTCAGGTCGGATGCGGGTTGAGCCTAAACTCGATCCGACCCGAACTGTGGACAGCCCTAACTGAAACTTTTAGCCCTGTAATCAAACCTTCTACCATTCAGATTATATTGGCTTTAGCAGTTCATTTTGATTGGGAAATTCGACAATTGGAAGTATCAAATGCTTTTCTTCATAGGAACTTAAGAGAAGAAGTGTTCATGGAACAACCTCAAGGGTTCATCAATAATGCTCATCTTGATTTTGTTTGTAAGTTTCATGTTTGCCAATAGCCCATAATAGTGGGAAAGCCCATGTGCCCCATATTTCCAGAGACCAATCCATTCTAGGGCCCGTACATTGAATTATAAAAAAAATTTAAGCTGATGAAATATATCACATAAATATAGTACACATTGAATTATAAAATATTTCTTTCACGGATTGAATTTTGTTTATGGTACTTGTTTAAACTACTACTATACATTAAAGGAATATAGATATAGTATGTATACAATATACATTAAAGGAATATAGTATATACTCAGAAAGAAAAGATTTAATCATTTCATTTTTTTTATTTGACTCTCAATGATGAATTCCTTGCTTGTTGTATGTATTACATGTAAAATTAATGTGTTTTTGACTTTTTGGCATGTGACTCATTAATTATTATTTTTTTATACATTAATAATTGAAGGTGATGAATGTCTATTAGAAATATCATGAGGAATCAACTAGTTGTGTTATAAGATTTTTGATAATTATTTAGATAATTAATTTACTTTAGATGAAAACTCTATTAAAGTTTTACCTAAAATATTAGTAGTATTGCACGTGAATACTACTAGTGATAAGGAAACTCTTGTAAATTGTAATTATTCTAAGGTTAAAGGCTTTTAAATGTCCTTTTGGGCCATTTGGTAGATTTCCAAAGTTTGGAAGAAGTAAATTACACAGATAATTCAAACACTCTTCTAAAGCCAGATTTAGATCTTCTTTATTTCCAAGTGAAATGGAGAGTAGCTATTTAAGGTCATAATTTAAAGTGGAGTAAATCTAGGGTTTATATTGTGCCAACTCATTTAAAACTTATGGCTCTAGTTTACTTTAACTATAATGAGTTGGCTTTACTCAAAAAAAAAAAAACTATAATGAGTTGTCATAATATATACTCTAGATTTACTACATTTAAATCATGAACCTTAAAATGACAATTTCCATTTTACTTGGAAATTGAGAGGATTCTTATTAGAGCCCTAGAGCATAAAGGGAATCTCACCCCAACATTATCAATTAGCAACCTATTTGATTGAAACTCATCTATACATGGTTTTGAAACTAGTAGCTTGTTTGGATGGAGGGAGAGTAGATGGGAGTAAAGTAGAGGGAGGAGGAGTAAGTTAAATTACCTAGTTTGGATGTTTTTTTAAGGGAGGAGATGGAGGGATTTGGAGGGGTTCTAACTAATTCTAACCCCTCATATTTAATTCCCCCAAATTGGAGAGATTTGCAGGGAGAGTAGAGTATAGAAATGCTTAACCAAAAGAATTATCAAATTTGCCTTACTATATTAACAAAATTTCAAACTATGAAAATGCTAATTATTCCCCTCTCTCTCTCTTACTTAATTTTAAAAATATCAAAAAAATGTGGAGGATAATCATTCATCTCTACTCTCCTCTCTACTACTCCCCTTCCCTCTACTCTCCTCTCCCTCCAAACTTCTGAACATAGCATAAGATTTTTCATTTATTTTTTTATACCAATTTATAAATCCTTAATCTGTCTAGGTACAGACATATTTTAACCAAATTTTTTAAAAAAAAAAATTTAAGAAGTTGGTGCCCAATCATAATTTGGGTTAATTAGTTTATTCTCATTAATCCTTTCTCTTTCTTTTCTTTGACCATATTTCCCTATACAAATATACCTTTTTTTTATAGATAAAATACAAAAATATCATTAAGGTTGGCCTAATGTCAGGTAATACTAAAACTTTTCAAAAATATCAAATTTACTTTCTAAGCACAAATATCACACCATTTGAAAATCTCCCTACTATTCCCACTTCTTTCTCCATCTCTAACTGCTATATATCTACCATTACAATCCAAACACTCATATATAATTGTAAGGACACGATTCCTTTGCGGCCCATTAACATTTTTGGGCTCACACACGAAAGATCCCTCACAATATGATTTGTAGAGAGTGGGCTTGAAAAGCTAGCCGCTGGTCAAGGGGCGATGCCCGGTCATGGTTTTTAGAGGAGTTCATGTAGAAAAATGGAGTTGGGCTTGAACATTTAAGCCCTAAGGCGTCACACCCTATGGGATGGGACTCCTCGGAGTTGATCCGAGGACCATTGAGGCCTTATCCCGGTTACCCAACGACGGACTTTCTTCAGTGAGGTCCGGTGTTGTTGAGAGGTTCTCCCCCATGTAGTCTTTCTTTTTCGGAGGTGGGATGGGACTCCCTTTAGGTTTACTTACTTTCTTCTTTTATACTCGTCTGCGTTAACTGTCCTTCGTCCACGTGTAGGGTCAATCTTTACAAGACTGATATTTGTCCCATCAGTCTAATCCCAAAATTGTTGGGGATGGTCGATAAGGCTGCAGAGTATGGCTCTGTCAGGGGCAGCGCATTGAATGGCAATGAGAGCAGCTTTCCCGGATATTCTTAGATTCTCTTTTAAGCTTGGCCCTATACCGGTTTTATCCTTCTTCTTTTGGTGAGGTTTTGGATCTACCGAGGACTGAGTTGTCCTCGGCTGCACCACAAAAATGTTTGGTGCTCTGCATTGTAGAGCTTGGGCCATAGTTCTCCTCGGCTCGGGCCTTTGGACTCTCTAAGGACAAATGGGCTTGGTCCGTGAATTATTGGGCCCCACAATAATCATTATAATGCAATCCTTGTGAGACGTGCAATCAAAAAAAAGTTGTTGGAAGGAAGCAAATGACTTGAAGGAACAATTAACTTACAAACCACACACACACACACACACACACACACATATATATATATGTGTGTGTGTGTGTGTGTGTTGTTTGTGCTTAGGAAACAAATTAGATATTATTAAAACGTTAATAGTACTTCATATTAGCTCAAACCTCAAATGCCTTTTATGTATTTTACCCCTTTTTGCTTTTTTTAATAATTAAGACATAGACTTTAGAATTTGACAACAATGTCTTGATTTATAATTTTCTATCTTCGTAATCTTACTCAATCAGACACCCACTTGGAAACTAAAACATAGCTCGGCAATCAATAAGTCTAATTTTTTAGGCAAAAAAAAAAAAAAAATGCAGTGTTTAATAATGAGATCCATCCAAAGATTTTTTTTTTTTTTTTTATTCAATAATTTGGTTGAATAGTCCATTATCTCTTGCTAAGTCAAGAAATCCACCTCTTGATGTGATTGTTATAATATTATCGAAAAGAGTAATTCTAAGACCACATTATTTCATAGTTTTTTGTCACAATTTTGATGTGACAAACTGTGAGTGGTTGTCTATTATCTATACACAGACTAGGGGTGTGCATAGGTCGGGTTGAGGGGGGTTTTTTGAACCAACCCACCATGGTGGGTCAAAAAAAATTCAACCCAACCCAACCCATCACATAAGTTCAACCCAACCCACATGGGTCGGGTTGGGTCAGGTTGAATCCATGGGTTTGACAAATTTTTTTTATTATTATTAAATTGAGTAGAAAAAAAAATAAATATTAATATATTAAAAAAACCTAAAGATTAGTATCAATGTAACTTCTTAAAGGCAAACAACACTAATGACTAAACAACAATAGTAATTTATTAGAATTTGTGTGAACTAATTGACTTTTATAGAGGATAGGAAGAACTGGTTATTTAAAAAAAATTATTAATTATATAATATTTTATATATATATATATATTAAATTAGTATTAATAGGAGGAACCGAGGAAATATTGCTCTACAGCTGGTTTTTTTTTTTAAATTATTAAATATATAATATATATTTGAATATATATATATATAAGTGCCCAGCTGATTTAAAAAAATTATTATTAAATATATAATATATATTAAATATGGTGGGTCGGGTTTGGCGGGTTTGTAATTTTATGACCCAAACCTAACCCGACTTGCTATAAAAAAAATTTTTGTAACTCAACCCAACCCGTTGGGTCGGGTTGGGTTTGGCGGGTTGGTAGGTTTCCTGCACACCCCTAACATAGACCCATCATTTTTTCTCCACCACTCACACTCTGTCACATAACAACTTTGACGTGACAAATTGAGTGATTGTCTATCACTTACACATAGACCCATTATTTTTTCTCTACCATTCACACTCTGACGCATAATAACTTTGACTGTTTGGCATGAAAAATTATGATTGGTTGTTTATGACTTACACATAAACTTATCATTTTTTCTCCACCACTCATACTCTACTCATAACAATTGTGGCAAAAAATAAATTATAAGAAAAATTGTGAATTCTAAATTTTCTCCTATCAAAATAAATTTCAACAGCCTGTGCCCCTTAATAAGACTTTTTTTTTTTTAGTTCATTCCATGCGCTGAAAAGTCAAAACACGCCACATCCTAGGACTTGTTAGGAATCTTATAATACACACAAACTGAGAGTGACACTACCCACCAATCAACCAGTAAATAATCTCATCCTCAAGACATATATGATATACCATAGCATAGATTCTAAATATTCTGTGGCCATTTGAAAAGTGAAATCCCCACTGAATCATGGTGTCCAAATGTCTCAGCTTCCATCTCCATCACCATCCCCACCCCCACTCTTCCCTCACCTCTTCCATATACCAAAATCCAAGGCTCTCTCACTTTCCCACCACTCCTTCGCAGTCATATACCAAATTGACTCTCACTCCTCACCAATCCTCCCCTTCCCTCCCTAGAAAAACATGCTCCATTTTCACCCCCATGGCTTCAAGCCAATCAACGCCTAGTTCCAAGTTTGATGAGTTTGAACCCCATCCCTCACTTACCAATGATGATCTCAAGCCAACTACATCCCATCAAAGGACTTTTACCTGGTGGGAAATGGCTAGTCTTTGGATTGGTCTTGTTGTGGGTGTTCCGTCATACTACCTTGCTGGTAGCCTTGTTGATCTTGGCATGGCTTGGTGGCAAGGAATTGCCACAGTTGTTACTGCCAATATAATCCTATTAATCCCATTAGTCCTCACTGGTCACCCTGGCACCCGTTATGGTATTTCTTTTCCTGTCCTTGCAAGGTCCTCTTTTGGAATCCGCGGTGCCCATATCCCCACTCTACTAAGAGCCTTCGTTGGTTGTGGTTGGTATGGAATTGAGACTTGGATTGGTGGCGAGGCAATTTTTCTCCTTTTACCAAAATCCATCAAAGAATCAACCTTGTCTCAGCTCCTACCTTGGCTTGGTACTTCCCCACTTGAATTTGCTTGTTTCATAGCCTTTTGGTTTGCTCAATTAGCCATTGTTTGGAAAGGAATGGAAGGAATCAGACAGCTTGAAAAGTACTCAGCTCCCATCCTTATTATACTCACTTCCTGGTTCCTCATTTGGGCTTATGTCAAAGCTGGTGGCTTTGGCTACATGCTCTCCTTATCCTCTAGGCTCTCCTCCTCACAATTTTGGTCCCTCTTCTTTCCTTCACTCACTGCAAACATTAGCTTTTGGGCTACTCTTGCACTTAACATACCTGATTTTACTCGATATGCTAGGAGCCAGACCGATCAAGTTATTGGTCACGCAGGTCTTCCAATCTTCATGGGGGCATTTACATTTGTTGGCCTAGCCGTGACCTGCTCTACCAAAGTAATATTTGGACGAGTTATCTCCAACCCAATTCAACTTCTTGGACAAATAGGAGGATTCTCAACTATAATCCTAGCTATTTTTGGGATTAGCTTGGCCACCATTACAACCAATATTGCTGCCAATGTTGTGGCACCTGCCAATGCACTAGTCAACCTCAGTCCCACAAATTTCACCTTCAGAAGAGGAGCTATTCTAACAGCATTGCTTGGAATTGCTTTTCAGCCTTGGAGACTACTTAAATCAAGTGAGAGTTTTGTTTACACCTGGCTAGTTGGATACTCTGCGTTATTGGGTCCGATTGGGGGCATAATTTTAACTGATTACTATCTTATTCACCGCACAAATTTGAGTATCAAGGACTTGTACACATTGAGTCCTTATGGGGCTTACTATTATTCAGGAGGCTATAATTTGGCAGCAATGACAGCCTTGATCGCAGGGATTTTGCCAGTGGTTCCGGGGTTCTTGCAAAATGTTGGAATTCTATCTTCAATTCCGGACAGTCTTGTTCTCATATACAACAATGCTTGGTTTTTCAGCTTCTTCTCTGCAGGTTTTCTCTACTGGCTTCTATCCTGTTTGACAAGAAAACAAAATAGGTCTCTCCCTATAGATCCCCTTTTGCCCTCTACAAATTAATTGTTGTAAACAATCATCATATCTATCAAGTGTTGAAAACAATTATCATATACAACTTAAACAATTTTTATGACACTTGGGTAATTTCCAGTCTAGTCTCTCTGTATATTGATGATATCTGTATAAATAAGTAGTCAATATATTGTTATCTTAAATTACATGGTCAGGCTTCTCTCTAGCTACCAATTTATCTCCTTGCCTTTTGGGAATGCTTAGATTCTATAAAATGTATGAAACGTATTGACAGCTGAAAAGATTTGGTTGAAAGATTGCTTCTCACAGAGGCTTCCATTTCTTCAAGAAATACAAAATGTTCCGATAGAAGAGGTTCCATGTCGCTTTAGGCTTCTTCTGTCACTTCTGATTGATCATCTAAAATAACACCATGTCCCTAGCAATTGGAAGCTGCTTAATTAATTAATTGCATGCCATGTGTAATCACATAGGCCTTTGGATAAAAACAAAATAAAAGCAACATTTTGAGGAAAGACATGAGATACTGAACTTTTATAGATCCATCAATACCCAGATGAGTCAATCAGCAAGAAATTTATGATATATTGGACAAAGAAAATAACCTGAAGATATATGTGCCAAAAAAAAAAAAAACCAATAATTAGAGAGCTACCTCGAGGAGGAGAGACTATAACATAATTCATGTCATTGCATATTTGTATGTAAATACAAGTTTTACTGTGTAGGTCTTAAAAATTTATGTCTCACTTTTAAAACACAACCCCCCCTCCCTCTCTTGGGACTGAACTTTGAGATTATTGGAAACTTACTCAACATCAGGCATGCAAATCACATATTCAAATTCATGTTCTTTTGCTTAAATGTCTCAATGATCTTATTGATGGAAGAAATAAGAGAACAAGAAAACTACAAAACTATGGTAGAGCCATCCCACCAATCCACAGCTTCAATGCAAGCACCAACAACAAGAGAAGAAACAAGAATGAAAATAATAAGATTAAATAACATATAACAAAAAGAAGTGTTTAGATTTGATTGGTGCTTAAGCTGCACTTAACAGGTCATTACAATGTTCAATGGCGTTTAAAGAAGCCTGCATCTTAATTGAGAAAACTTAGCCTAAATGATCCCATGGTTTTTGTATGAAAAAAGAAAAAAGTGATAAAATCCTCGTACCCTTATATATATATATATATATATCATTACAGATCACATTCATTAATTTTATTTTATTTTTTATACAAGATAGAAATTCTACTCTAACCTAATCTAGGTGTATATATGTGTGAAACTCCTTCCTAAAGACTTGAACCAGGCCCTTGTCACCCCACACCTCACAAGCACTTACTCTTATGGAGTGACAATCGTGCGAAAGGTATGCAGTGGTCTTATCCTTCAATTTTTAAAATCTATATAATATCTAAAAGCTAACATATAGCGTTTATTGTTGCTTCACTACGATTAAACCATATCAACTTAGCATTTCGGTTCACTTTGGTTTATTTGTTCCAATTTGGTCCACTTTGGTCAATATTGTCCATTTCGATAACTAAGGTCTATTTGGTCCATTTTGGTCTACTTCGGTCTATTTCAGTCCAATACGGTCTACTTTGGTCCACCTTGGACTAATTGAGCCTTAAATGTCTTTCTGTAGGTTGTCTTTTCAATTTTGGGCAAAAAAAAAAAAAAAAATCATAATTTTAGATTAAAAATTATGAAACTTTATTCTATTTGGCCTTAACGCTTTAGAGTCTGTTTGGTACGTGTATTTAAACAACAATTTTTTGTTTTTTTGGAAATACATGTGGATGAAAAAGTGGGTGGAAATGCGTGTAATTTTATTTAAAAATTAAAAATATGTGTTTAAACAAGTCTACTAAACAGCCCCTTAGTTTTATGCTAAAAAATGCAAATAAAATAGATATTAGAAATTAAAGATATGAGCCCTAAAAAAGTAATAAAAATAAGAAATATTCGCAAGATTACCCTAAAAATTCAAGTTTCAATAATATAGGAATTATATTTATATTTGAAAAAAAAAGAAGCTACAATTCTAAACTCATTCCATATTTTAAATTGAATGTAACATGTTACATGTGTTCCATGTAATGAGTGTACTTTTATTTATTTATTAATATTCTTGTAGATGTTCAAATTAGTCAACTGATTATAGTATATTTAAAAAAATATATTTTAATAACATATTCTCCATTTATATAAAAACAATATTATAATTATGTAATTTAAAATTTTATTATATATGTTTGTTGAATGCAAAATATATTATACATTTCATTACCTAAAAGGCTAAAACTTATGAAATAAAACATATTTTTAATACAAATTTTACATTATATTCTTATAAAATAATTATATTACATTTCTTACATATCACATTGGTTTGCAACTAGTTATATATATCAGATGGCTACAACTTATGTTATATCCATAACTTTTCAAATATGGACAATGTTTAACTATCAAACCAATTTTTAACCATCTCATCTAACCCACTACGTGGCAGTTTATAAATACTATTTATGTAGTTTAAGATGACAATTTATAGTAAGTCATTCTCTACATGCAGTACTGACTCAACACATTTTGTCGATTAAGACAACAATTTAAAATGAGTCATTTTTATAAAGTGTTATTAGTAAGGGTGTGCAGGAAATCCACTGACCCGTCAAACCCGACCCGACCCAACCCGACCCATTGAGTTGAGTCGGTTTTTAAGGCTTGGTGGGTTGGGTTGGGTTAAAAAAAAAATTTTTATAGCGGGTCAGGTTGGGTTTAGGTCATAAAATTACAAACCCGACCCGACCCACCATATTTAATATATATTTAAAATATATTATATATTTAATAATTTTTTTTAAATCAGCTGTAGGGCACTTATATATATTTGAATATATATTATATATTTAATAATTTTTAAAAAAAAACCAGCTGTAGAGCAGCATTTCATCGGTTCCTCCTACTAATACTAATTTAATATATATATAATATATTATATAATTAATAATTAATAATTTTTTTTTAAAATAACCAGTTCTTCCTATCCTATATAAAAGTCAATTAGTTCACACAAATTCTAATAAATTACTATTGTTGTTTAGTCATTAGTGTTGTTTGTCTTTAAGAAGTTACATTGATACTAATTTTTAGGTTTTTTTAATATATTAATATTTATATTTTTTTCTACTCAATTTAATAATAATAAAAAAAAATTTTGTCAAACCCATGGGTTCAACCCAACCCAACCCAACCCAACCCGTGTGGGTTCAACCCAACCCAACCCAACCCGTGTGGGTTGGGTTGGGTTGAAGTTATGTGATGGGTTGGGTTGGGTTGGGTTGAATTTTTTTTGAACCATCATGGTGGGTTTGGTCAAAAAATCCCCTTAACCCGACCCAACCCAACCCATGCACACCCCTAGTTATTAGTTTCTTTCAATATCATAATGACAGTACTCATTGAACGCTTCTTTGCAAAGCTATCAATTTGATTTTTTAACTTAGGCTCAATTAAATTGGTTTATTTGTACTAATACCGCTATGATCATGCTAAAATTATGAAATATGAACTATCTTATTGGCATGTTAAATGAAATTCATGCAAAATATAGCCACATTATTATGAAGATTTATTTATATGCGTAGAGTATTTTAAATATAAAATAAAAGTTTTAAAAACTTGTAAATTTGAAATGGTGTCATTTTCATTAAATACCTCAATTCAGATTTAACCATATTATTTTCAAACCTCGTTTAAATATACGGTTGGCAAAAATAGGGCTAATTCAACACTCTTTTTGGGCAGAAGCAAATGTTAAATGTATTATTACTTAATATTTTATAAGCGATACATGAATTAGAAAAAAGAATCCAACATTTTATTATAATTTAATACATCAATTGGACTATTTTCATATATTTGTAAATTATATTTAAAACTTGTACTTCTAAAAATATAGAAACAATCAATATAAAAATTTAAATAAAAAATTTAGTTGTTATATTTTTGGGCATAAATTAAATTTTTTATAAGCATTCTATCGTCCAATAGAAATTGTATATTTTAAAAAAAATTCCAAGTGTGTGACCTTACTTTTATTATTACAGTATTATTTTTGTGCAATATTATAAGATAAATATATATATATATAATCGAAGCCTTTGACTTTTGGTTGACCTCTACACAATTTTCTACATCAGCATTTTTAATTTGATTTAATTCTTTCAATTTTATAGCACCAAATTGCAGAAAATTTGAGGAGGGAAGAGAAAGTCCTAACAGGAGTCTCTCTCTCTTTTTTCCTTAATCCTAATTTTTTTTTTTTTTTTTTTATGTGAGTCTTTCTTTTTTTTCTTTTCTTTTTTTTGAAACCTAAAGTGAGTCCTTTAAAAAAATAAATAAATAACGTGAGGTCTAATTAAAAAAAATTATAATTATTTTTAATCCTAATTCTAACGTAAGTTTCTCAAAAAGTCAAAAATTTTGGTTTTATATTATATATAGATAATAATGATGATGTGGCAAACTCTTAAGGATATGAGAATCCAATTTATAGATCTACTATCAAGATAACGTAGATTAAATTAGTAGTGAATAGTAGATTTAATTGCAGTTGAGTATTATGTGAAATCATCACTGAGATATGTTACGTGGAACCAATTATATAAAAGAAAAAAAAAATTACTTATTCTCATTCATTTTCAAGTTATATATATTTTTCGTCAAAAAAAAAAAGTTATACATATTTTTTAAGTCAAGTCATAGACTTTTAAGCTATAGGGGCCAGTTAATCAGGAAGTACTGTTAAGGCAGTACTAACTGAGCTTATGGCCTGATTCGAGAATGTTAGACTATCCGAGAAGGTCCAGATAAGATTATAAGGAGAACAGAGTGAAGAGAGAAGTAGAGATAATGTGAGATAATTCCAACAAGTGTCCGAGGATAAAAGCCATCTCGGCAACATGTGTCCGTGGTCAGTACGAGTGCCATATCATCATGGACTTACTTCGAAGTTACATCATCACTAAGAGTTAGACGTCGGACAAGGGATAAGAAAGGAGAAGGGTAATAAATATCTTCAAAAAACTGCTACCTCCGCATTAAATGACTCTCAACCAACTCTCTGGCTGCATTAATGTGGAAGTGATACCTGAATAGTGATCAAGCAGCCTTACAGCTACTAGTTGATGGTTCTGGGAAGTGCTGGATGGGACAGGAAAGAGTTCCCCGAATCTAACCTATACATGTGTGGTAGGGCGACACCAAGACTGGAATATATAACATGGAAAGATGTACTAAAAGAGGGGGGATCAAAAAAAAAAAAAAAGATTATCTAAGAACAGGACTGTGACTCTTGTATAACTTTATTGTTCAAGAAAACAATATAATAAAAACTCCTTGAATTATTCGGAGGATAGATTTTCTAATCTTACTTGTGTCTAACAATCTTAAACTACCAAATTTAATCGTTTTTCTTCTGGAATAGATCTAGTTCTTCCATCCACGCTCTACAAATTTATTGTTTGGACCGTTTGGATTTGAGCCCAATCCTGTTTTGGGACCAATCCAATTTCAGTCTTTACATAAGCAAAATAAATACTTTTAATTTTTATTTAACTATATCACGTACGTTGTACAGATTAGTCTAGTATATTATATTTTAGGAGTCCCCTTTCAATTTGGGCCCTTAGGCCATTGTTTAAATAGCCTATAGTTGAGCCGCCCCTATATACAATCAAAAGATGGATAAAAGTTATTGGGGACTAATCTAATTTCAGTCCTTACATAAGCAAAATAAATACTTTTAATTTTTATTTAACTATATCACATACGTTGTATAGATTAGTCTAGTATATTATATTTTAGGAGTCCCCTTTCAATTTGGCCCCTTAGGCCTTTGCTTAAATAGCCTATAGTTGAACCGCCCTACCATCAAAAGATCGATAAAAGTTATTGGGAATTAAAGATATTGCGAGAAAGAATCAGTGGGCTAGGAACGGGCTTTTAAGTCCATCTCTGAAGCTATGATCTACAAATATATCAAGGAGCTTGGTCTAGTTGTTGTATAGGAGCCTAATGAAAATTCAATTGGATCTATGATGAAATCTTCTTACTTCTTAGTCAGAATTTTGTCCATATAAGCCCAAATAACTAATCCTCGGTCCACAAGGCCTCACAGCCTTCGTTTGTAACCATGTAAGGGCCATTGAGGACTTGCATTGAGTCGGCCCGCCAAGAGTGGGAAACATCTTCTTTCCCCAGCCCCCACCCCAGTTCTATTGGGCCTCACTTTGCTCTGAAGGCTAATGGTGGAAAGTGGAAACATCACTATGGAATTTACTGAATATTTTTGGTGTGTGTGTGTATATATATATATATAATTTTCTATTTATTTATAGAGTTTTAATTTATGGCGTCTACTTCTGATAATTGTGCTCATTATCATCAGATCAATATATTAATCGGTTTTTGATGTAGGTGTGGATTGAACTCTATATCTCTTATTAAACTATCAGTATTCAACTATAAGTAAGCATTCAACTATAAGTAAGAGAGAGAGAGAGAGAGAGCATTGCCCACCCCCCCCAAAAAAAAAATCCTTTAGGTGCTTATGTTCCTACCTAATATGGTGAAAAAAATTACTCCCTTTAGAGAAACAGGCCTTGACACCAACCTGATAAAGAAAAAACAATCTCCCTCACGTATCAACGGATTCAAAGCATGTGGTTTTTCACCTACTTCACTATTCTTTTAAAGTAACTTATATCTTGTGACAAGATTCTTGTCTCATGTTTTCACCCATTTCACTGGTGTATTGTTTTGTATTGCTTTTTTTTTTTTTTTTTTTAATTAAATTAACTATTCATATAACTTTTCTTGTTAAGTAATACTAAAAATATTACAAATTTTACTACATTAATCTTATAAGATGATGTATTACTATCACAAAAATCAATTATATTTATTTTTTATTTTGTCTATTGGTACTTATCACGTTCTTATCATATCAATTTGTTAGCTTTTTGTAATAAAACTTGTAGCAATTTTAGTATTATTTTTGTCTCAATTTTTTTAAAATTTCTATTCTATATCTTGACTTTTTCAATATTTTAAACTCCGGTTTTATTATAAACCCAAATTTGTTCACAATTGTTTAATTATTTTTTTTTATTATCAATTAATATTTTTTAAATTAATTTCTTTTTTAATATCAACTTTTAATCTTGCCCCCATAAATTGAAATTCTGGCTCTGCCACTACCCATGTCTCATTGGGTAGTGGTGAGTGTAACTCATTTACTCCGTTTCTTATTTTTATTTTACAATTAGGGGTCAATTATATTGTCCAAAAACTTTTTTTTGATAACAAAAACTTAATTTTTTTAGTAAAGCATAAAGATACTCTTCAAATTGATTCTAATAAAAATGCTGTTGTATAACAACTCGAATTTGAGTATTAATCTTAAAATATTTAAAATTAAGGAAGTAAAATTATTTTCTGAAAAATTCTGAAATTTTAAATCAAAAGAAAGGGTCAATCTTCCAAAAATCATGTACAATCTCCTATGTAACTTAAGCTTTAGTTTATATTCAAACATTTTGTGTTCAAGTTTGACAAAAAATAAATTGCACTACGCTCCTAGAATTGGAAATTGATACTTTCCACTAAAAGGGGAAAGAAGTATTGTTAATTTGGTCAGATACAAAATATACAATGGTAGACCTTGTCTTGAATCTTGATCCCTACAAGAGACAACTCATGGATGGATAAAAGATACTTCTTGATTAATCATTTCTTAAGCCAAAGGAATCACATTGAGAATGATAATCTCAAGGGTAGGTTGTTTAAGTTTGTTAGTACTTGAATTCGTACTATACATTAATATACATGCTATGTAGACGTGGACTTGAACAATATTACCAAACTGATGATAGTTCTCTCCTCCTGTTTATTTTATTTTATTTTATTTCCAACCGATGAAAGGTTTTTTTTTTTTTTTTTTTTTGAGAAAGAACCAATGAAAGGTTGACTTCATGGGTGACGTATTCATGTATATACTTATACAATAAAGTTAGTGGTATAATGGGAAAGTTGTCACAACAGGACTTTCATGCATTTCGTTTCTTCCAAAAGCCAAGCACTTTCATGTTCCAAGAGAATCACACGATTCTATATACAGAAAAACAGGATTGGAGCCACTCTTGACAATGGGGGGCAATGCCCCCTCTCCCAATTTTTTTATTTTTTTTTAATTATTAGTATATATAGGTATTAAGTTTAGCTATTTTATTCTATAAAATTACACATAATTACTCTTAACAATATCATTAATACTTTTAAGAGTAATGTTATAGGTTATAGTCACAAACTTTTTTACAGTATTTTTATAAATTGTTGAGGTAACAAATTTAGAATCACCACATACATCACTTTTTTACATAACAATAACCGCTAACCACATCAATAATTTATAAAAGATAATAAATTCTGTAAGGATATGGTGTAAAACCTATGTTTTATCCTTCTAATCCCAACATGCCCCATCATCTTATCACATATTTAAAAATAAGCAACACTACACTCAATCAATTCTAATATCCATATATAAATCCAACCAAATTGGGAGTTTATTGAGATGTTATTAGATGTGGTAGGATATATTGAATTTTAAGTAAATGGCCGACATGACAATCTCTTATTGTATTTATAAAACATGGGTTTTACACCCCATCTTTACCCAATTTGGACTCTTTATAAAAACATTTGTAACTCTAGCATTTTCTTCATTTTAAAGGCTATAAAAAATTTATAGATCTAAAATCTAAAACAAAATATACAAGCTCAAAAATTTCAAACAAAATAGTTATGTCCTTATACATCAGTAAGCATCAAAAACACAAAAAATAAAAATAAAAATAAAAAAACCCAGCAACAACAACAACAAAAAAAATCCCTTAAAAGCTAAACAACAAAACCGAATGCCAGAGCCGCCGCAACCAGCAACAAAGCCACCCCTAATTTCAATTACCGGCTTCGTTCTATATACAGAAAAACATCGTAAAGAAAAGACTTTACGTGTATGTGATTGCCTTCAGTTCTATATTTATGTTTTCAAAATCAAATAGCCAAATATAACTGAAAAGTAGTATGACCAATGAGCAATTTTTTGTCCCTTTGGTCTCATTGATGGTCGGGCAGACTTTGGGAGAGAGAGAGAGAGCGCTAACTTTTGTATTTCTGTTAACTATCATGAGTTTAACCATTATTGATGCTCAGCTGAGCTCAGAAGCATATTAACTATGGAGTTACTTTTGAATAATTTATTTGTATCTAGCCAGTTTTAACCTTATGTAAAGGCCAAAGTCTACTGATATCATAAACAATGAAAATAATGCAAATCTTACTCATATATTTTAAAAAAATTAAGGATGTGGGTCTCCAATTCTCTGGATACTTTTTTTTTTTCCTTTTTTTGTGGTTAGGGGAATATGGTCGCCTATTCCTTACAATAAGCAATTCAATAGAAAAATATCTATGAACAAGGGAAACCAATGAGATGCAAATGCATAAAATAAGGAGCAACACATACAATATTGAGGAGCTGCGGTGGACCTAAACCATGCAACGAATTAGGAGCAAAGGACAAAGACAGAGTTTAGTAATGGCTAGCAGAGAAGTTTGATGGACTTTTTAGACCAGCTTGGCACTGCCCCAGCCACACACATAGGTCACTATTTAGTAGGGACACCACTGGTTCGATTGACTTTAGAGAGAGAGGAACGGTCCTATAGGTCACTCGTGCTTAAATAGTTAAGGGAATTAGTTTAAGGGAGCTACAGTGAGTATAGTGAGTGACCCAAGACGAAACTGCATTGAAAGTTCAAGAATTGGCTAGGGAACAGAGACCCGTTAGACCATGGAGAACAACTTCAATGATAATGGTTTCTTATTTACTTGAAATTTGTTTTCTAGTTGTATTTTAATCTAAAACTTAGAAAATTGTTTTGCTTTTGGGGTTATCTAGGGCTTGTGTGGTTGTGTTTTTTTTTTTTTTTTTAATAAAAAAAATATATATATATATATATATATTTATATATAAAAAAAATATAAAAAAAAAACCTAAAAAGTTGGAAGAAGAGGAGGAATTTGAAACCCTACAGGTTTATATATATAGAAAAACATGCTATATTTAAGAGTAACCATCTACAAATAACTTCTGAAAACGTATTTGTTATGCATAAACATAATTAATAAAAAATAGCATTAAAAAATAAGTGTTATAAGAATTATGTGTGATCTAACCAAAATAGATAAAATGGGAAGATATTATCTAGCTCCTTGTGCATGCATCCAATATCTTATAACATGAAATTTTACTTGTATAGTTAATTCCAGCAAATAATGAGGATGATCAAGTTTAAATGGTCACCCTTATTGTCACATTACTAGTATGCAATTTTAGCATTTAGCATCTAAAAAATCAACTTTATAACATATAACACATCACTTTACAATATACCTTACATCAAAACTTTTTTTTAACACTTTATTTAAATATTCTTTCTTTATTATTTTTTATTCTCTCTCTCTCTCTCTCTCTCTCTCTCTCTCTCTCTTTTTAACACTTTATTTAAATATTCTTTCTTTATTATTTTTTATCTCTCTCTCTCTCTCTCTCTTCTCTCTCTCTCTCTCTCTCTCTCTCTCTCTCTCTCTCTCTCTCTCTCTCTCTCTCTCTCTCTCAACCCAAGTATTCTCAGCACTGCCAACCACCACATCCACCCACCCATACCACATCCACCCACCATCACCGCTACCAGCCACCAGCTAGATCCACCGCAACCACAAACAACAACAGAAGAAAAAAAAAAGAAACCTAAAAAAAAAAAAATCTTTGGAACATCGAACCATCGCCGGACCACAACCATTGAGAGAGAGAAGAGAGAAGTGAGAGTTGGTAAGAATATATATATATATATATATATATATATATTTTTTTTTTTTACAATCTAGCTATAGTGAGCTGTTATCAATTACAGTTCACTGTAGCTCAATGCTAAAAATTTTAGCATTTAGTATCTTTATTGTAGGTGTATTTTTGTGATTTGAGGTGTTATAAATGCTAAAAAATAGCTTTTAGTATTTTTAGCACCTTTGATGAAAATGCTCTAAGCAATGCAATAAGCTTTAAAATAGGAGCACCCACCTTAATATCCAAATAGCAAAGAATAAAAATACTTCTAGTTTGTAAGAAGTGAGAAAATACAAAAGTATGAGAAGGACTTCTCTTAGAACAGTCTGTTTAGCTAGACCCAAAAACTAAATAGGTCAATGCCTATGAAATAATGAGTAAAAAATATTTGTATTGGTCTAGCCATACCTCTCAAATAAAAAACCAATGAATGAGTGAATGCCAAATGGCAAAATTAAAGCCTCACTCTTTCTCTTTTTTTTGGTGAAATGGATAATATATTAGAAACTACGAAACAAAAACAATAGGTTCAACAGGGCAAGCCCTGTTACGATACAGCCCTACAAAATCAGAAAAAAAAATAGAATCAATTGAGGGCGGGGGTTTACAAAACGAGTACAAACAGAGGAGGAATTAGCTCCTATCCTAGCTAATGCATCGGCGCAGCAGTTGGCCTCCCTATAGCAATGAGACACCTTAGCCTGAGGCATCCGCAGCAGCATCTCCCTGCAATCATCAACAAGACCGGAGAGGTCCCCGTTAGTAGAACAAGCCTCACTCTACTACTACAAGAGTTAGACATTTTTGTAGTGGTACTTTAGGTTAAGTAATGTGTTTGAATTTGGTGAGAGACTGTAATTAGAGTAATGTTTGTGTGTGTTAGCAATTAGTTTTTTTCTCCAAAAAAAAAAGGCAAAATTTGAAATTTCAATTAATGGGGAAATAAAAATAATAACATAAATATTATTTTTATTAAATAAACCAACAATATTTTTCAATTTCATGTTTTGTATATATTAATTTAAAGACAAAAAAAAAAATATTTTTAAAAGCAATAACCAAAAAACATGCCCCTAGTTTTTCAGCTACTCAAATAAATCCAAAAAGGAGCTAAGTACACAGAAAGCACGTCTAAATTAATGTTCTTCCCGATCTAACAATTTAAAAATAATTAGCTTTTTCAACGAGCAATATCGAGAGACCTCGTCATATATATAATATGAAAGCACAGTTGCACACGTACAATTACATAACTATTTTATTAGCAATACATTTTATATATATACAAAACTTAGAGGTCAACAGCTGTAATGCAAGATAAGCTTAATTTTGGAGTGTAAGGAAGATGATCAATGCCATCACATGTTGATGTTAGTATGTTAAGAGTGTCATTATTGAGTTTTTTAAACATTTGCTACTATTTCTTTGCGGTTTCCTGGAACTAAAGTAATTAGGTGTACTTTCTCTCAAAAAAAAAAAAAAATTGTAATTAGGTGTACTATTCGTCTATTAAATTAATATTATGTTTATGACATTTTTACAATACTTTCCTAACAAATTTTAAGTAACAAATTATTATTAACTATTATTGGTGGGCTAAAAAGTAATGTCAATTGTTAGTTCAAATTAGAACCAATAACAACTTACTACCTATAATTTGTTGTGAAAGTATTATAAAAATATTGTAGACGTAGTAACACTTCTCTTATAACTATATATTTTTTATTTTAAAACATAGTTTAGGAAAATTTTAATACCACTTTGATGGAAAATATAAAAAAGTTATTAAAAAAATTAGTTATTTTTTATAACGGAAAGCTAGTGAATCATTTTTAGAAAATTTTTTTCACCCAAAAAAGGTTTCTAAAAATGATTCACTAGCTTTTCCGTTATCACAATTTTCTTAAGCCGATCCATTAACAAATGCTCTAAGGGCATTTGTCAATTGAACCTGATTTTCAAAATATGCATATTATATCATACGATAATATGATGCTTCTTTTCCCCTCATAAAAGGGAAGCTTTTATTAAAACAAATATAAAATATATATACTATGATCCTACACGATTTAAATAAATATTGTCAATAGTTTAATTTTGTCAAAGGCTATTTGGTGAAATATGCCGGCATGCCATCTCTGTAAGCCTATATTAACTTCGTAGTAGATCTTTCCATTTTCTACCACGTGGAAATTTTATGCATAATTAAATAATAGTAGATAGTTCATCAATTACTTGACCCACTAAAATGTCATAATTGTGATCAATCACGACTGGTTGTTCAGGCACCTAATTTTGAGTTGAGGACTTTGTTTACATTTAAGAACTGACTTTAATTTACACTCATTTGACTAGGGCGTAAATGAAGTAAATTATTTATAATTTATAAATAGTTCAGATTTGGTTTGAGAAAAAAAAAATGTTTATGCATATTTGTTTAACTAACAAGTAAAGCTCAAACTCAATTTAATGCTTGATAATTAAACAAGTCAAGTTGAAATATAATAATGTGTTTGTCAGTAAATTAGTGGGTATGTATTGGGACATCATTGTCTAATGCTACAATCAAGATAGATGACGATCATCAACCACAGTCCACAACCGAAACCACATCAACTGTAAACTCCAAAAGAGTTTGATAATAATTAGGAGTTTTTATGTAATCTAAGGTTGCGTTTGTTTTGGCGTAAAACCATTTCAAGAAATGATTTTACACCTCACCGTGTGTTTGGTTGCACATGGAAAATAGAATTTTTCGAAAAAACATTTCATTTGACCGTAAATATTATGGCTTTGATCCGGAAATTGGTTTACATTTCTATTTTCACTTCAAACCATTTCCGGATTCAGACGCGCAAAGAGAGAGAGAGAGAGAAAAGATAGAGCTCAAGCACACTCCACTTGAAGAACCCAAGCATATCCTCGCCAGTCAGATCGCCGTCCTTGTTCAAACCCATCCTCGTCAGTGATGCCCAGAACCACCCCTCAACACACGGCCCCGCCGTCACATGCAAGCCACTTCGCTGACCCATCCCTTGTCCTCGTCCTCCGCCGACCCATCCCTCATCCTCGTCCTTACCAACCCACCTCCATCGACCCATCCCTCGTTCGAACCAACCCATACCTTCAAATCAAGTTTTACAGATTGAAAAGTCACCGCCAAACACAAATCGAAGCCTTATCATCTCATTCTCATTGCCGTTGAAGCTTGTCGTCAACGCCAAACACAGATCGGAGCCTTGACCCAATTTCAATCTCTCACTCTTTCTTCCTCCCCCTCTCTGTTTGACCGAGTTTGAAAGTTTAATGGTTTTATTTTGATTTTTGTTTCTTTAAAAAGTTTACATCTTGCAATTTTCTATTATAAATTTGTTTGGAAGTTGAGAAAATGTGAGAAACCAGTAAAAAATTTATATTTTTCAGAATGTTACCAAACACCTGAAAATATTTTCTAATACAATTTTCAAAATACAACCAAATACTAAAAAAATATTTTCCTTTCCGGAAAATATTTTCACCTAAAAATATTTTACATTCAACCAAACGCAACCTAAATACATATGTATAGTTATCCATTATTTTGTTATGTAAAATCTTCTCAGCATACATTGAATATAAATACAAGAGGCTTCTTCTGATACATTAATTAAAGAAGCAAAACAAAACACGTTCTCTATAAGTTTCTTTAGTATGTAGCTTGATTTGAGTATATATAATATTATATGTTTATTTGTATAGATATAGAAACTATACTTACATAGGCATGAGACTAGATTGTCTAAATTTGTAAATAAGTTACAAATATATCAAATTATTACTTATAATTTATTGATAACACAAATAGACAAATAGTTCATTTTGTAATAAATATTATATATGATTTTCAACAATACAAGATTGATAGATCTAATTTTTAAAAGTTCATAAAAATTATTCTATCTAATTAAATTTAACAATATAGTTGTAACTATAATTTAATTATTAGCTAATAGCATAGATTTGTGAAGAGTAAAAAAAAAAAAAATGTTGTGTTTACTTTCTATAGGAAAATAAGTTAATCAAGTGACTTGTAAATAAGTTTGAGTTTGTTCAATAAGAAATTAAACTAACCTTGAACATGCTATATAGCTTGGTGATAGCTCAAATTTGGCTTATATTCGAAATAACACTAAATGAACAATCATAAAATTTTAATACTCGACTTGTTCACAACCCCATTACATGCGATTTGGTTTCATACGTGATTTTTTGTATTATTCAGATATGTACCATGTGTATGTCTTTTTCTTTTTTCTTTTTTCTTTTTTCTTTTTTTTTAACAAAAAAATAAGTGGCGACTCCACACATAATCCTGAAAATGGAAAATGCCGATACCTCTCCCCTTTTCTGAGAGCACCCTAGTTTTTCTGGTCTCTAACACACCCACTTAACCTCATGTATCGTAGATGTTAGATATATTATGCCTTAGAGCAATTGCATCAATACTTCTAAATTTTTTTTGTCTATTTTACAAAAAGAACCTACTTTTTCTATTTTACACAGTCACTTTTACAAAGCAACCACATTAGTTTATCTATTCTAAACATTTATTTCAATAAAATATTCATTCTATTGCATTTTTTATTATGGCAAGAGATAAGTGGCAAGAAGAGAGAGAAAGAGAGAGAAGAAAAGGAAATTAATAAAATAATTTATACAAACCTACAGTAACCGTGTATATTTACACGGTTAGGTATATTTGCACAATTATAAACAAGAGATGTGGGAGCTTTCCATGTCATATTGTGTAAATTTTATCACTTTTTATATTTTAGAAGCATTACTGCAATAGGCCCAAACTTGTTGTCCATAATCAATGCACTCACTACGGGTTGTAAAACTGACTAATTTTCCAGCCACCCACAACGGAAAATGTGTTTTGGTAGATAAAACCAACACACATTTTGGCAATTGGTTTCCCTCATTGTCATTGTTTATCACTATATGTTGCCACCAACATTTGTCTCACGCATTCCATTCCACATTGAGTACAAGCTTTTGCGCATTATATTCGCCTAGTCTAACATGCCAAACTCAAAGTTTGTAATGAGTATATGGGTCTATAATAAGTTTTGTTCTTTTGGGGCATAATATATCTAACACCTCTATCAAACTAAAGGTATAACTTAGGGTTAGCATGAGGCTAGACTATATATTCTACATTGAGTTTATTGTAATATATAAAGTTGAATAGTAAAGCTGTAGCTATTTAGTACTTTCCACTTTGAAATATAGACGGTCAAATTAAACCATGTTGTTCTCACTCTTTATTGTCTTACAATCACTTTTAATCTCACAACAGTTGCTGTTCTAAGTTCTAAAAATAAAGATATATGGATTAGGATCGAGTGCAATACTAAAGATATTGCATCTGGTGCAATTACTCCCTCCCCACTCACAAACTTTTTTTTTTTAAAATCATTTTCACATTTTAACTTTAATTTTTTTTACTTTTTTATTTAATGGTCGAGATTAAAAGTTGTATTTTTCAACTCTCATTCTTAACCGTTGATAACTAGTACATCATGCGGTATTTCACCTAATCTTGATCCAAAGATATTGCATGGTTAGTGTAATTTATTTGAACTTAACCCTGATCATTCCCCACTCACAGATCAAAACTAAAATAATCTTTCGAATAGATAAAATTTGAAATTACTCAGCATACGTACTTTCCCCTCTGCCGACGGTACGTCAAGAAGAAGCTTAGCATCAACATTTCCTCGCCAAACATATAGAACAAAGACCTTATTGGTCGGTCGGTTGGTCCGACGTAGTCACGAGCACACAAGTTATTTGTTTTCTGTTTTTAAAGGAAAAGGTTATTTATTCATGCGCAACAGATATGAGCAAAACAAATAGTTTTTTTTGGATGAGTCAAATGAAAAACCTATAGCATAATATTTTATGTAAAAGAATAGTAAAACGTTTTTTTATACATAATATTACGTGTAATGTAGATCGGTACGTACTGCATCTGACATGAAATGAAATTACTGCACCTATAGAATTGCAACTTGCCTGACTCTATTATATATGTATGAGTTTTTTTTTTTTTTTTTTAAAAGAAGTACATGATATTACAGAATCATACTTATTTTTTTAACCATATTGAACAATTGATATATATATAAATGCTTATATTACTGAATTATTAGACTTTTTACTGTTTATTACAAATTGTTGATAATGAAATGGCTAATGCATGCCCACTTAAGTTGTTTATCAAAATGACCATAGTGATCATCAAACAGGGTCAAACAATGTCCAGTACAGTACTTGGAATAAAAGAAATAGTTTGAATTTCTTGTCTTTGAGATTTGAGATGATCTTTGGTAGCCTCTCGATCAATCCGTGGATGTATATAATGTTATGAATCACATTGTTACAGCATAAGACTAAGTCCTTGATGAAATGTCAGATCAACTTTTTTTTTGGGGGGGCCAAAGACAAATCAAATTATTAAGTTAATTTCTCAAAATAACATAGGGTATAACCTCGTCAAAGATTGGGTAGTACATATATAATATCATTATTCGCAATATACAGTCAAAATGAACGGAAAGGAAGGTTAAAATTACCCAAAGAATTAAAAATATAAAAAATGAAAGAAATGATAAAAGCATGCATCTCGGTGAAATTTCAGAGAAGAGAGAATTTGCAACAAGGACTTTGACAGAGTCCAAACAATAATGAATCTGTGTCTTTTAACGAGTTGGTTAAGGAGACTCCGACAAATAAGTGAGTAAATCAGTGGAAAAGAAGGTAAATGAAATTGACAAAATAACAATGTTCAAGGTCTCATATAGCTTACTTTGGTATGAGTAGGGTCAATTGGAACTCCTTTTGAGAATTGTTATACTAAATGGTCGATTTTACATGGCCGACCTAATAAGTAGATGTTGGTTGCACCGATGTGGTTGATCTGGTAGGGTAGTACACCTTTTTTGGTCCAGTCAAGAACGACCCCCACACGTGTTTTGCCTCTCATTATTGGTAAAGATTTGTGTACATTGCCGCTATGATAACGTGAAGAAAGGGTTAAAATCATTCCTAAAAAGAAGAATAATAAGTCAAGGAATATACATGGCAACAATTTCTATAATTTTTGTTTTAAACTATTGAGTTTGTATGTTATGATTGGTACGAATAAAAATGATGCTTTGATTTAAATTAACTTAAATATCCTCAAATGAAGGACTTTTAGTTCAAATCCTTCTTAAATAAAAAATCAATTGGTTTCTTTATTTGAGGGTAAAAAAAATCATTATAAGTTACAATCCTATTGTAAGTATAAAAGGGAAAAATATGTCTGTAATTGACCTATTAAAAAGCGAAGTTACTTCAATTATTCTTCTCAAATAATAAAACAAAGCTACTTCAATTGTAATTATGACATCAACAATTTGTGGGGAAAAAAAGGGTGAAAATTTGCGGTAAGAAAAAGAAGAACCCGTAAACGTCAATGAACTAATATGGCAAAGGGACCCTACTAAGATGAGCTGCATGGAAAAGTCAGCTGCCATTTATAAGATTTTCCATTTACAATACATTTAATTGAGAGAGAGAGAGAGAGAGAGAGAGTTACCAACAAGGATAGGTGTTAGGAAACAGGACAAAACGTTACAGTTGAGTTTTTGGAGTGATGGCATATAGGGGCTTTCTCAGTCCTTAATTACCAGCTCGTGGTCTGACTAAACCATTGTCAACGGTTCGTTATATGAATAGAAGTGTAGAACCAATCCTAGGGATTCACAAATCCGAAAATGGTTTCTCAAAAACTTGCTACTGTTCCAGCCCCCTCTTGCCTCTCTACTATATATACATGCATCAAAACCTTCTTATTATCACGCACTTCATTTCATTCTTGTACTCACTGTCCCTTTTATCTCTTCATCAACGCTTCATTTTTGGTTTGTATCTAAACCATAAACCTCTCTCCCCTCTCTCTCTCTCTCTCTCTCTCTCTCTCCCCACAAAAGCATAATACTAAGCTTAATTATAACATCATTTTCCTTATTTGTGCATTCCAGGTTATTGTACCATGTCTCCTGCAATGGTGATGGCAGCTAAAACAAAGCAGAATGACAATCTAGAAAGCCAATACCAGAAAGGAGTGAAGCACCTATGTGAAAATGGCATAAACAAAGTTCCCAAGAAATACATATTACCCGTTTCCGATCGACCCAATATGAAAGATAGAGAGCTAATTAATGTCAACAAGCAAAATCTTAAGTTGCCCATCATTGATTTTGCAGAATTGCAAGGTTCCAACCGGCCTCAAGTTCTTAAGTCTCTCGCTAATGCTTGCGAACAATATGGTTTTTTCCAGGTACGTTTTTGTGTGATTTGTAATTTGTTAGCAAGATCCTGACCTAAGACCTAGTTGTATTACATGTATTGGATATGTGCATTTTCTCTCTTCGAATGGATAAGTCTTACACAATTGTAAAGCCTACATAAGACACTATGCATATATTGGCCAGATACATAAAATACCTATTACTAGTTACCTTATTCAACTCTCTGAAATGTTTAACCCTTATTTTAAAGCAAATATTTTTGTTGGTTAATGCAGTTGGTAAACCATGGAATTCCAAGCGATGTTATAAGCAGTATGATTGACGTGAGCACAAGGTTTTTCGAGCTCCCATTTGAGGAAAGAGCCAAGTACATGTCCTCGGACATGCAATCACCAGTTAGATACGGAACTAGCTTTAACCAAAACAAAGACGATGTGTTTTGTTGGAGAGACTTCTTGAAGCTTATTTGTAATCCCATATCAGATGTTGTCCCTCATTGGCCTTCTTCTCCCGTGGACTTGAGGTGAGAAGCTTAGCTTAGCTTCAACTAATTTTCTATTTAAATTCTCTCTCTCCAATTGCTTGGCCTATAATCGCTGTCCAAGGCTTTGTTGGATTAGCTGCACCTTTCTCAACTTAAAGAACTGGTTGACTTACAAATCATGCAATTATATATCAAAAAAATTTATATTAGTAAACAATTTTGAATGACTTGTTTCAAGTTGTCTATCAATTAATGTAACTTTTTTTTACTTTTTTCTTTTTTAATTTGTCTGTCTATGATGTTGGTAATCTAGCAAATGACCAATCAAGCTTGTTGTTGTTGTTTAAACAGGAGATTGGTGGCTACCTACGCAAAAGAAACCAAATACTTGTTCCTAATGATCATGGTGTCCATATTAGAAAGTTTAGGACTTGTGGGAACCACGGAGAACAAGACAGAAGAAGATGACATTTTAAAGGACTTTCAAGATGGGAGCCAGCTAATGGTTGTTAATTGCTACCCTCCATGTCCTGAACCCAATCTAACCCTAGGAATGCCACCTCACTCCGACTATGGATTCCTCACTCTTCTTCTCCAAGATGAGGTTGAGGGTTTACAAATACAACACCAAGACAAATGGGTCACCGTCGAACCAATCGCTAATGCCTTTGTTGTCAACGTTGGTGATCATCTTGAGGTGGGTTTATCATATTAAATTAAAGAATAATTAAACTAAGATGACACATAAATTTGTAAGAATTATATAATAAAATCTGTACGTGTCATTCATGTATGCTAACAATAGTACTATTAAATTTTGTAGATCTTTAGCAACGGGAAGTACAAGAGTGTTTTACATAGAGTCTCGGTGAATTCTATGAAGTCTCGGATATCGGTGGCTTCTTTGCATAGTCTTCCTTTCAATTACATGGTTGGGCCATCGCCTAAACTCGTCAACGAAGAGAATCCAAGGGGTTACAAGGACACTGACTTTTCTAGCTTTCTTGAGTACATTTCATCTTGTGAGCCCAAGAGGAAGAATTTCTTGGAGTCGAGGAAACTATGCTGAAGGAAAGCGAATGATTAATGGATAAAAGATGTTTAATTATGTTGACTTTGTAACATCAATTATCTTGCGTTGATTACTTGATTAGATGGAATGTATTTTCCTTCTTTTTTTTCTTTTTCTTTTTTCTTGAGTGGGTCACGAATGGCTGTCAAACCCTAAGCTAAGCGGCTACACCCCCTCACCTGCTTGAATTGTAAGACAGATGTAGCATTTGCAATATATATAGTGTGATTTAGCTAATCTAGGGATATAGATTGTGTTGAAGATGATCTAGCTCTATTGATTGTACTGTTAGATATATAATAGTATATTTAAAGCTTTTCTATATTGTATATTTTTTTTTCTTTGTGTCTTATTTTATAATATCTACCTGCTACATTTTGTTTTTGTATGACATATGATCTCTGAACTCGCATCCACCCTTTAATCGCTTGAGCTAAACCAATCACTAGTCAATAGGCGGCAAATTGATTAATATCTTAATATTTATTCAAGATTTTCAAACTAATAAAACCATCTACAAACACAATTGGTAGCGCCATTAAGAATAATGTTTTATTACCCAATATTCAAGTCTCTTTTGTCGCCTACCTATCACATTTTGATATGATAGCGGTCACATCTAAGTTCTTTGAGATGGTCCACTCTAGTACTCATGATAAATTGATAATGAGTTGTTTGTTGACCGTTATTGTTGTGTTATACTTTAAACAAAAAGATGTTAGGGAAATAACAAATTAATGACAAAATGACTTTTATTATGTGTAAGTAACTTAAGCTATGAAGTATATATAATTAAAGTTGAAGTTTGTTAGGCTAGCCTAGACAAGTATATATTTATCAATGTCCAAGTAAATATATCAAATAGCAAATCCACCCTTTAATCACTTGAGCTAAACCAATCACTAGTCAATAGGCAGCAAATTGATTAATATCTTAATATTTATTCAAGATTTTCAAACTAATAAAACCATCTACAAACACAATTGGGAACGCCATTAAGAATAATGTTTCATTACCTAGTGTTCAAGTCTCTTTTGTCGCCTACCTATCACATTTTGATATGATAGCCGTCACATTTAGGTTCTTTGAGATAGTCCACTCCGGTACTCATGATAAATTGATAATGAGTTGTTTGTTCACTGTTATCGTTGTGTTATACTTTAGACAAAAAGATATCAGGGAAATAAAAAATTAATGACAAAATGAGTTTTATTATGTGTAAGTAACTTAAGCTATGAAGTATATATAATTAAAGTTGAAGAAGTTTGTTAGGCTAGCCTAGACAAGTATATATTTATCAATGCCCAAGTAAATATATCAAATAGCAAATCCACCCTTTAATCGCTTGAGCTAAACCAATCGCTAGTCAATAGGTGGCAAATTGATTAATATCTTAATATTTATTCAAGATTTTCAAACTAATAAAACCATCTACAAACACAATTGGAAGCACCATTAAGAATAATGTTTTATTACCCAGTGTTCAAGTCTCTTTTGTCGCCTACCTATCACATTTTGATATGATAGCGGTCACATCTAAGTTCGTTGGGATAGTCCACTCGGTACTCATGATAAATTGATAATGAGTTGTCTATTGACCGTTGACTGTTATCATTGTGTTATACTTTAGACAAAAAGATGTTAGGGAAATAACAAATTAATGACAAAATGAGTTTTATTATGTGTAAGTAATTTAAGCTATGAAGTATATATAATTAAAGTTGAAGAAGTTTGTTAGGCTAGTATATCAAATAGCAAATCCACCCTTTAATCACTTGAGCTGAAATAGTCACTAGTCAATAGGCGGCAAATTGATTAATATCTTAATATTTATTCAAGACTTTCAAACTAATAAAACCATCTACAAACACAATTGGGAGCGCCACTAAGAATAATGCTTTATTACCTAGTGTTTAAGTCTCTTTTGTCACCTACCTATCACATTTTGATATGATAGCCGTCACATCTAGGTTTTTTAAGATAGTCCACTCCGGTACTCATGATAAATTGATAATGAGTTGTTTGTTCACCATTATCTTGGTGTTATACTTTAGACAAAAAGATGTTAGGGAAATAACAAATTAATGACAAAATGAGTTTTATTATGTGTAAGTAACTTAAGCTATGAAGTATATATAATTAAAGTTGAAGAAGTTTGTTAGGAGCCTAGACAAGTATATATTTATCAATGCCCAAGTAAATATATCAAATAGCAAATCCATTCCAATAAATGTATTTACCAATGTCGATATCCTCTTGTCGAATCGACCACTCATGATGGCAATGTGTGAAAAATGTTATGTGTGTGTTCCTCATACATGCCTTGTGCATGTATGAGAGTGTGAATTGGTAATTATGGGGAATTGCCTAAATTTACGAAGTCACCGTCCATCATGGGATTTGTAAAGTGTGACGTGATTGGTCACTTATATTTATTTGATATTTTTTCCAAACATATATAGAAAGGAAGTCTAGTTCTCCTACTCTAAAAAAGGGTAAAAAACCATGTCTTGAAGCTAGAGTCATGAATTCAGGAGTTAATTACCTGTAGGAAATATTCTATGCAACCTGTGACGCTTGTCTCTCGACAACATTCTATCTTGAATTATTCATTGACATATAAAAGAGCTACTGACATTATCTTTTGGGTCAAAAATGTTTTTAGGTTTTTGAAGTTGCTGTGAAAATCATATGTGACAATTATGCGTGCTTTGCGAGCTGATAGGAATTCCTACTAGATTTCTATGACGAAAATCCCACAACATTTCTCCTTATTTTCATAATAGAAATCCATAAACGATCCAAACCTAGTGCATCACTATGCACTAAACATGATCCTTACCAATATTTTGTGGTAAAATATCGGCATCATTTTGCCTTATATTTACGGTGAAAATTTGGTAAAGATTCGCATTAAGTGCATCATGGTGCACTAGCAAGGTGTTGTGCCTGTGTGTACAGGGTGCACCAACAATGTTCATGGCCAGGGAGGGGTAAGCACACATAAAGACGCATTTTACACAAAGGTGCACCAATGACTTCCCTTGTGGTGCATGTCATACACACGATGAATCCACATATATATCACTAAATAACACGAATAGGGGAAATCACACACAAAGATGCATTGTACACTCCTGGAACATGCTTACATATCTACAACATAAGCTTTGAACACTTACATACTTTACAAGGTTAATTAGAAAATTTTATAACCAAGGAGGGTCGTTCCTTGTCACAAATTTCCATCATCCAAAGTATACAACTTGCCTTATTGCACACATACATCACTTATAGTATATAAAAGTACAAATGACAAATGGAAGTATGCTTAAATTAAATACGATTAACCATGACCAAAGTGAAATTCATGCATTGATGCATGAGCATGAGTAGGAGTGTGTTCTTTTTTTAATAAGATATTTTGTTAGATAAGTCAGACATGAACTTATATGTCACATTTATAAAATCTGATAGAAGTGAGTATTATTTATACAAACTTTTCAATAAATCCATCGGTGTAATCTATTAAAAGCATTTTAACTTTAATAGAGTAACTTCCATAGTGGAGCTGCTAGGGACTATATGTTTTGTTGAATACAATGTATTTGAAAATCTTCTAATTAAGGCAGTGACTAAAACTAAGTACAACCTACCGAACACAAAAATTCAAACACAAACAAACAAAAGAAAAGGCTAGCTCTGTTCTTGTAAATGCTGTGGAAATGAGCCTTTTTTTTTTTTTTCTTTAATTAATAGAATAGTCATGCATGTGTATGCTTAGGAGTAAAAAAAAATAACCTCAATGCTGATCTCATCATATCTAGCAGATCCCTTGTATCATTGTATGAGGTACTATCTGACATGGCTTTTGAAAGAACTATTGTCTTGCCGGGAAATAATGATGAGTTGATTAGGAAAGATAATCAAAAGGTCTGCTATTATAAATGATTTCTATATATGATTAAAATTTTCAGATAATCATATATATATTTTTATTAGAACAGTTGTCATCTAATATGCTTATTGAGAAGTACACGGAAAAACTGCTATACTTTATTATAGGATATCCAAATGCAAGTTCTCAATCATTTCTTAATCTCTCTATTTGGGTAAATGTTCTAAATTGTTGCCACCTTTAAGTGAATAACATTATTTATTTTCCTTATAAGAGTTGGTATTCAAATCTCCCCCCTAGCTCTACTATTGAAGTAACTATCAAATTATTTTTTTGAAAAATTATAAATTGTTATATGCTATGGAGTGGTTACTATAACTAAATTCTTATTTGATTCTAAAAATAAATTTCTTAATAAAAAAAAGTTATTGACTATTTTAGAATATTAAGTCATTACTTGTAGATGGCCTTCAATTATACATCTAAAAGATAAAGTTGTACCTTTAGATTGTATCCTGATTCTTGAGTACAAAACTAAACTATTTTTATAATGTCTGGAAAGGGTTATGGTAGGTAACTTTACTCTCAAATTTTTTATTTTTAATAACAAAAAAAGTTAATTCATAAACTTGAATTCGCCACTTGTCACTTTTGATAGAAGACATTTGCCATCACACTAAAAGCCGACTATATCCTATTTAAAAAAAGAAAAAGAAAAAAAGAAGTGATACTCTCCTAATTGAATAAAAAAATCTAAAACGTGTGGAGTGGTACATGGCACAAATAAAACAGAGGGAGGGGGAGGATGAACTTAAAAAATCAGAACAAAATCATTTCAAATAAGTGGGCGTCGAAGACCACTTTGATAAATACAGAAGGATAAGAGAAAAAAAAATGTCTAAAGACTATGAACAATAGAATAGAAATTCAAGGGCGTCTGTGTCCAATTAATCTCGTGGTTGAATTTCATTCGATGGCTCTAGCCCATGATGATATTATCATAAATCATAACTCGTTACTTGTGCCGTGACTGTGAGTGACGACCTGATCTTAGTTGACCCACAGTCCGGTCATTTTCTGCCAATGGCTTGGTTTCTAAAATTGGTAAAAATCTATAAAGTCACTGGAAACATTTCTGTGCAACTGCAATAATAGTAACATTCCTTCAGCTCACTACTTTGTACTCTTATCCTAATAATCACTCTATAAGTACAAAATAATTATGAGGTGAGAGAATAAGGGTCAAGGTTTAAGTTAGAATACATTCTAAAAAAAAAAAAAAAAGTTTAAGTTAGAATAAGTTAGAGTAGAATTACTATTTTTTTTTAATTCCTTTTTTTTTTAGAGAGTTTCAACCTCTCTTTAATTCCTTTTAACTAGCTCATTTAACCTCTTTTTTTTCTTTTTTTTTCTTTTTTTTTTCTTTTTTTTTTTTAAAGAATCAACTCATTTAACTGGTGTTCGGCACTACTCACATTTGTATAACCCACAGGGCCACAGTGAGTGGAAGGAGTATTATTGTGGAAAATTATAGTGGGGATTCCAATAATGTCTCCGAACAAAAAATGATTCTTTTAAATGCCTACATAAGAAACAAACCCAAAAAAAAAAAAAAAAAAAAAAAGTCCAAAAGAAAATGGAAGAAATTTCTTTTTCTTTTTTTCTTTTTCAAAAGTACATGATGCCAAAAAAAAAAAAAAGCAAAAAATATTAAGGGAAAGGATTTACTATACATAAGAAACAAACCCAAAAAAAAAAAAAAAAAAAAAGTCCAAAAAAAAAAAAAAAAAAAAAAAAAAAAAAAAGCAAAAAATATTAAGGGAAAGGATTTGCTATAAATTAAATTGTAGCAAATCCTGCAAAAATACATGTGTCAATGCATCATATAAATACCTATCCAGTCTTATATTTTTCCGTGTCAAGATTGAATTTTTCACGAAATAGAGTCTACTTGAGGCATTGACACATGCATTTTTACAGAAATTACTGCAACTTAATTTGCAGCAAATCTTTTTCCAAATATTGATAAGTTAACTGTACTAACAAACTAACGTTAAATAAACGTGTTTTCTACCACCTTAATAATATAATATAAATATAAATTTAAAATATTGTTTATAATTAGTCACACATTAATTTATACTATCCTAATATTACTGTAAACAAATTAAAACTAGGAAAGAAAAAGATAAAGAATGGCAGGTGTCTGGTGTAGTTTCAATTAGTGGGTGTGTATATATATGTATATTAGTTTATCAGAAAAATTAGTGGGTACGAAAGAGATCACATTTTCTTTTAAAGGGGATCGAACGTGTTTTCTCTTTTTCCTTATTTCTGTGTGAACCAAACATATTATTTAGTCTAAGGGAAAGAGTAAGGCCATTACTCTTGAAAATCATAATTTCAAGTCACGGTTATGATTTTTAAGTTAGAAATTGTGACTTCAAGTCAATGTTTCAATTGTTTTTGGAGTTATATGTAAAACAATTTGTGTATAATAAATACAACTCTATTTAATAATAATAATAATAATTTAAAATTTAAAAAAAAAAAAAAAGAGAGAGGAAAAACTACAAGTTTCATGATCCTATTCTATGAGAACAAACAGTTTCATGTATTGCTTTTTCATTTTTCTTTTTTCCAAAAGTTTCGTGATGCCAAAAAAATATTCTAAAACTATTAAATTTAACCACAAAATGCTAACAAGGTAATATAAACATATTTTTTATAAATAAAGGCTTGTTTGGTAATGTTGTTCTAGTAATATTGTTTGTATTTTTTGGAAATACGTGTAGGTGAAAAAGTGTATGAAAATACGTATAATATTGTTTAAACACTGAAAACTGTTGTTTAAAAAACGGTTCTAAATATTTGAAATACTATTACGACGATGAGTGATAAGTCAATTTATAAGAATTATTTAGTAAATTTATAGTAACATCCTATCCTAGCATTACTAAAAAAAATAAAAAATAAAATAAAAAAAAATCTAAAATATATTTTAATCCTTAATGGGCTAATTCAAGCACAAATAAATAAAAAAAGCTGCAACTTCTATAAATTGTAAAATATAGGATTGTAAAGAGGCACCAATTAAAACATATTTTCTCTTTGTTCTTATTTTTGTGTGGATCAAACATATTAATCAGTCAAAAGGGAGTCAGAGTAGGGTTTTTACTTCAAAGGCCCACTCTACGACCAAGTTCATTTTGGGCCTAATACATTAGCCTTTCGAAAAGTTAGTTCACAGAGAAGTGCGGGGACACGCACGCAGAGCCTCAAAGGTTAATCCAACAACGTGTTGTGCCATTATCATGGCCCAACCTATTTGAAAGAAAGGCCCAAATCTTTCCTCTGTCGATAAGAGACATGATGCAGGTAGAACTGTCCTTCCACTTGAAATTTTTGCAACAACTATTGCATTCAACTCGTGGATATATTGAATCTGATCCAATTCAATGATTCAGGTTGGCTTTTTATGAGTTGATGAATTTGGTTGGGTCTGAACATTTTCTCCGAATCTCATATTGGATTTGTTTGGGATAGTAAAATTTTCAACCCATACCATTATATCAAAGAAAAAAAAAATGAATGGACCTTAAGAACATTGGTTTATAAACTTTTTATGAAAAAAAAAAAAAAAAACTGATTTTTTTGACAATTTTTTAAATTTCTTATTAAAGTGGTATCAAAACATATGTACTTTTTATATATATACTTCAAAATATATATGTACTTTTTAGATTTTGAAACTTTGTTTAAATTTGTTAATCTAGTTTTTTTAGGTATTTCAAGACTTATAGCGAAGTGAAATATCAAATGAACATGTAATTAATTTACTGAATAATAAGCTTGTGGGGCCCAATAATTTATGGGCTAGGCCCATTTGCTCGTGGGGAGTCCAACGGCCCAAGCCGAGGAGGGCTATGGCCCCAGCTCAATAATATAAAGTACAAGATAGCCTTGGGATATAGTCAAGGACAATTCAGTTCTCGGCAGACCCAAAGTCCCACCGGAAGGAGGGGCAATAATGGTATAGGGCCAACTTGAAAGAAAATCTAAAATATCCAGGGAAAGCTACCTTTACTGTCATTCAATACTCTGCACCTGACAGATCCGTATTTTTCGGCTTTTACAACCACCCCCAACGACTTTGGGTATGGGCTGATGGGACAAGTATCAGTCTTGGAAAGGTTGACCCTATACGTGGACGAAGGACAGTGAACGCAGGCTAGTATAAAAGGAAAAATAAGTAATTTAGAGAGGAGGCTGAGAAAAATGGCCAAAAACCAGAGCCTCCCAGCCCACCTCCAGGAGAAAGACTCCAGGAGTGAAGAAAACTTAACCATATATGAACATCACGAAAAACCCACCGTCTAGTGACCAAGACCTAGCATTTCAAACCCACGCTCTACAAATAATATTGTTTGGGCCTTTTTACGTGCGAACCCAATACAGTTACGGTTCGTTGCAAAATCGTGTCCTTACAAAGCTTATATAGGGTGTAATGAAAATCCAATCTTTCTATTAGACCTAATAAAATGACCTAGCTTAATGGCCCAACTCAGCCCAACCGCATCCCTACATGTTGGGTTAGGGATTTTCTCAACTAAAGTAAACCAAGATGAGTTGAAAAATACCCTAAATACAACCCAATCCAATAGTAATGATGTAATAAGGTTTGTGTTAAAGATATCGAGGCCAAGCCTAGCCCTTGGTGTACAAATAAATTATTATTCTTATACTACAAGTCTATAAACTATGGTTTAATAAAAAATAAAATTTAGTCTATAAAATTATAAATATCATTTATTGGGTTCATTGTAGCATGTAATTTAGCATAGAGAAAATGTAAGAATGAAGGGCTTTCTTTCATGGATGTGGGTCATTAGGCAAAACCATATATTTCTTATGCTCTCTCTCTCTCTCTCTCTCTCTCTCTCTCTCTCTCTCTCTCTCTCTCTCTCTCTCTCTCTCTCTCTCTCTCTCTCTCTCTCACATATATTATAACATGGTATTAAAGCCTTTACTCTTACTCTAAAGTATCTTACTCTATGGTCTTGTTCTTCTAATGATAAAGGATTTCCAAGACACTTCTATTGTTAGATTCATCCTATTCACATCTCCGATCATGACGTTGATCACATTGTTAAGTACATCTCATACCGATGTAGTCAATTAAGTGGGGAATTAATCACATAAAACCCTTAATGCACCCTAGTACACCACTCAAATGTTCAATTTGTACCATCACATGCTACACGTGCCAATAAATGCCCCTCCTATGCTCTCACCTCTCACCCTTTTTGCATTTTTCCATGTGTAACAGTAATACTTTAGACTCCACCACCCTTCAAATGAAATGTTTATTAATAGTGAGATCTTTACAAGAATTGAGAGATCTCATTATCTCTGTCACACATTATCGAAAAATATATGATAATTTTTTTTTAATTAACAACTTATAAATATTCCACTACTCATCGAGAAAGTATACCATGTTTCGGTAATACCAACTCAATATCTGTTTTGGTATTTCCTATCCAATAAATGAGTGACACCTATTTCAAAAAATTACATTAAACTACTTCAATAAATGATTAATTTATCTTCTAGATAGTATAGAAAATTGTGATTAATTTATTGGAGTAGTCTGATGTGATTTTTTAAAACAGGTCTTACTCATTTACTGGATAAAAAATACCAAAATAGATACTGAGTTGGTATTACTGAAATATTGTATTATTTCTCCTAATCATCAATGAGTGAGTTTCTAGGGCCTAATCCAATGGAGACGAGTGACGGGTTGGTGGGAAATCTTGAGAATTGAGAGTGCAGCATCCAAAAAGCCGCTAAACCCAATCCACAACCTGTCGCACACATACACACACGGTTACACAACCTTGAACTGAAACACTGAACGCTCTTTTACTTGTCCATCAATGGTGTCTGAGAAAGAAAGGTCTATAGAAAAACCTCTTCAAACATAAGCCCCCCAAAAAAAAAGTACACTCTCATTCTCACTTTGTCACTCACCACTATGCCTTCTTCATTCTCACTCTCCACCTTCTCTCTCCTCCCAAACCCTCTTCTCAAACCCACAACCAGGTCCACCTCTCTCTCTTCTTCCAGACCCACCTCTCACTTCTTCACCATCAAGTCCTCCACAGAAAAAAACTCCACCTCAAATCCCAAACCCACCAATACCAACAAAGCCGGTTCCTCCTGGGTTAGCCCAGACTGGCTCACTTCACTCACTCGCTCTTTGACCATTAGCAAAGACGATGACTCGGGCATCCCTGTAGCCAATGCTAAGCTAGACGACGTGTCTGATCTTCTGGGTGGTGCTCTTTTTCTCCCACTATTCAAATGGATGAATGATTATGGACCCGTTTATCGCCTTGCTGCTGGGCCTAGAAATTTTGTGGTGGTGAGTGACCCTGCCATTGCTAAGCATGTGCTTAGGAACTATGGAAAGTATTCTAAGGGTCTTGTTGCTGAGGTCTCTGAGTTCTTGTTCGGTTCCGGTTTTGCCATTGCTGAAGGCCCGCTTTGGACGGTAATGCTTGCTATAATCCAATTGTTTCAGGAATTTATATGTGGTTGGAGAGGAATATGTTTAATTATGAATTCTCAAAAAAAAGAAAAGAAGAAGATATGTTTAATTATGTGTAGAGTTTAATTACATTGTTACTATAAATGGGTGTTTTTATAATGCTATGTATAATGTATTGGTCATGCTGTGGTTTTGGTGCATCATTTTAATTGTTTAGCCCATTAGGGACGAATGCCCTTGAATCCCTTGACAACTAGTTCTAGCGGTAGCGGGTGGACTCAGTTGCCTGTAGGTTTTACTGACTAGAGGAGAGTACAAAGGACTTTTCTTTAGAAAGCTTCTTTACATCATAAAAAAAAAAATCTTGTGGTGTGTTTTGAATATATTTATAGGGAAATAGTGTCATAAACATTAGAACTGTAAACATGCTCTCTTGAAAATTGCATATAGATTCAATGGTGTTAAAATAGAAAGTAAACATATGACTGATGATGTTGAAGCTGATTCCTAACTATTTGTTTAAAGCTTCTATGTTTCTTACTTATACCAAAAAAAAAAAAAAAAAACTTTAAGAGGTTCTTGGCGTTGATTGAGAAAGAAGACAAAATGCTTGAAAAAAAAAAATCAGTGTTATGCTTTATTTCATCTTATTGAACATGTGGTTATAGTCCCTCCCCCTCTCCCCCTTTTTTCTTCCCAATTCTCCTGGTTTCTTTATTGTTTTAGTGGCTAAACATGATTTTGTACTATATCTTTCTTGCTTGTCATTCTTAAGAATAATATAGGCTAGAGATTATGTCATGGAATAAAATGTCTATATAACGAGTCAAGTGGAGCTTTGGTGTTCTGGAATATGCACCTAGATGTACTTCTTTTTAATTCCCAATTTAATAAGCTCTCAGCCAGTGACGAAAAAAAATTCAGAGAACTGGTTATGGTACAGATGATTTTAGTATGTTGTTTGTGATAGGCAAGGCGTAGGGCTGTGGTGCCATCTCTTCACAAGAAGTATTTGTCAGTGATAGTTGATCGAGTCTTTTGCAAATGTGCAGAAAGATTGGTGGAAAAGCTCAAACCCGATGCACTAAGTGGCACTTCTGTAAACATGGAGGAAAAATTTTGTCAACTAACCCTAGATGTTATTGGCCTGTCCATATTCAACTACAATTTTGATTCACTTACAACTGATAGTCCTGTGATTGATGCAGTTTACACTGCATTGAAAGAGGCAGAGGCTCGTTCCACTGATATATTACCATATTGGAAGGTATGCTATTCTTCTGCACTGTTCTTGATTTTCAATTTATTTTTTCAGTTTGATACTTATACCTAGCCAATGATATTTTTTATGTAGATTAAAGCTCTTTGTAAATTAATCCCAAGACAAATAAAAGCTGAAAAAGCAGTTAATGAGATAAGGAGAACAGTTGAAGAACTTATTGCAAAGTGCAAAGATATGGTGGAAGCTGAGGGTGAAAGAATCAATGAGGAGGAATATGTAAATGATGCTGATCCGAGCATCCTTCGCTTCTTGCTCGCAAGCAGAGAAGAGGTCTGCTAGTGTTCTTTATCTCTGATCTATAGTTTGTTTTGTGTCTGATCATTGTTGTTTTGGTAAAGCATTCATTTTTTATATGGTTGCACTTGCTTTTAAATGTGAACAAGTGGCAATGAAAGGACATGTCAATTAAGGGAGTAACATAGAATATGACTTTGGATAGAGTAAAACGGAGGTAAAGAATGCATATGGCCAATCCTAATTAATATGTTGAGGATTCATAGCTGACCCCAAAATTTTGGGACTAATGCTTTGTTTGTTGTTATTGTTGTTGTTGACATGGGAGTTTTTTGTGTTTCATACAATGTGCAAGTTTCTTTGTGAACTTTGTTGAGTCAGTGTTTAATTTTTTATGTAAATTTATGTGGAAAATTGATATATATTGCATTCATCTCATTTAAGGTGAGATGTCATATTGAACATTTTTACCTTTTTTTATTGATTGGCAATTTCATGTTTTCAGGTTTCCATAAATCTTGCAAGATTTTCCAAACTTTTGACCATGAAAGCATAAAAGAGGAAATAACAAAGTTCTTTCAACAAATTGTGTTTGGTTGTGGTTGTTCATACTCTATGCCTGTAGATAAGATCTCTGATTATTCCCGTTTCTGGCCAGAAGTTCTCATTTGAGCTTGAAATTCATTTCATCTTAATGAATGTTGTCATATTTCTCAAATGGTGGTACTCTCAGTAATGGCTGTGTAACCACTTTATCTACCTTTTTTCTTCAAAAAAAAAAAAAAAACCAATTTTGTTTCTTAATCCTTTATATGCATGCATTTGAATACGGCAGACATCTTCATTGGTATATCCCTATAAAGTTTGAAGAAATTTAATAATAAATTCAGCAAGAATTTTCTATTTAATGATGCTTTGATTTGATATTGTCCCTCAAGCCCCCACCCCTCTCTCTCTTTTTAAATAATGAAATTAGCCTGACTGGACTTTCATTGTCTTTATGGGGCTTGTGTTCTTCTAGTTATGCTTTATCTTAACCTTTAGTTTTAATACAGTTGCTCTATATGTCTTAGGTTTCAAGTGTGCAACTTCGAGATGACCTTTTGTCAATGTTAGTTGCTGGTCATGAGACCACTGGTTCAGTCTTGACTTGGACACTCTATCTTCTCAGTAAGGTAGCCTTTCCATTTGCACATCTCTCTTTACTTTTTGAGTTTTTCGTTGCATACAATTTAAAACGTTGATAATTTTAGACATAATTAGAGTTCAAAGGTGGACTCTCTGTGTTGCAGGTGCAGAAAAAGTATGTAATGTGAATTTTATGTTTATCTCCTTTTCTTTTCTTGACTTCTTTTGAGTTTTTCTAGTGAATTATGAACCTTGTCGTACTCATCCACTTATAGCCAAGTTCTTATGATCTTTAGCATGGGTCTGGTGACCTCTACAACATGTATATATATTGCTATGTTAACTTCATATGCGTGCAGAATATATTTTCCATATGGTGTGGTTTTAAGATCAGCTACCTATTGTTCATCATCTCTTTTATTTTATTTTTTCCAATGCAGGACTCCATCTCTTTGGTGAAAGCACAAGAGGAAGTTGACAGAGTTTTACAGGGAAGGCCTCCTGCTTATGAAGATATTAAGAACCTGAAGTTCTTGACCTGCTGCATAATGGAGTCTCTCCGTCTCTACCCACATCCTCCTGTAGGTTGCATTCTTTCTCTTCCACTTAAAATGAATTGTAAATAAAAATGTTTTCTAACACAAAAAAGAAAAGAGTATATATGGTAGTTCTGTTAAATCAATTTCTTGTTGGTTTCAGTCTTTTAAATCTTTTAGGTCTTGATAAGAAGAGCTCAAGTTGCTGACATGCTTTTAAAATGAATTTTAATTCAAAATCTTTTCAATCACAAAATAGAAAAGAGTATAAATGGTAATTCTGTTAGCTCAATTTCTTGTTGGTTTCATTCTTCCAAATCTTTCAGGTCTTGATAAGAAGAGCTCAAGTTGCTGACATGCTTCCTGGAGATTACAAGGTTAATGCAGGTCAAGACATTATGATATCAGTTTATAATATCCATCATTCCTCAAAGGTATCACCTAATATTCCTCAAACTTCTCTTTTTGTGGTTATTTGCAACTCCTTTTTTTGTGAATTGCTTAAAACCCAAGTGAGAATCCATTCCTCTTTATTTTAAAAAAATAATATCATTGGTGTTGTCCAAGTATGGAGCCTTCAGTAGCACAATCAGCTGGGGGGCGCACGTCTCCTGAAACAGAAGTCACTAGTTTGAATCTTTCCTCCCTCCCGCCCCCTCCCGCTTAGGGCTAAAACTCACTTTTATATATATTTAAAGATTATTGAATATTATCCTAGACAATTTGATGCATCTTTTGACAAATCTGAGATGTAATATTTACCTCTCCTTTCCACATTTTTGGCAATTTCATTGTGATGTCATGAGGTTTGGGAGAGAGCAGAAGAGTATGTGCCGGAAAGATTTGACTTGGAAGGCCCTGTTCCTAATGAAACAAATACAGATTTCAGGTAAAATTTCTATTATATCCTTCAGAGATGCAAAAAGAGCTACTTAAGTCTCTT